>NC_056727.1:977237327-977287327 GCF_019279795.1 Protopterus annectens | reverse complement strand
CTTGTGACAATGTCTCAGTAATACCTCAGTGTGGATTTGTGTCAAATGCTTTGGCCAGGTCAAGTTATGCAGGATGATAGTGTTTGTGAGGCCCTGCACTAGCCCACTAATCAAGAAGCCTCAGTCCTCATCATTAACACCAGTGAGGGACGTGCACATTGGAGGATGATAAGTAGACACACAGTAAAGTGCAATTTCCCTTAAGAGCACACAGAGATCACAGTCAGTCTGGGACTGGTTTCTCCCTCTCTCTTCAGATCCCCAATAAGACTCCCCACTGTCACAGCTATAGGGTTAAGATCTCAGCCAAGTGGTCAAGCCAAAACCTCCAGCACCCTCTCTGTCTAACCAGTACTTTGTGTCCCCTCCAAGTAGCTGAAACACACACACTTTGAGATTTGATTTATATACAAACACACAGACTCTCCTGGGGAAGGCTGGCACAGGTTCTCTAGCTATGCCCCCTTCTGCTCACATTATACAGTAGTACCACCTGCCACCAACCACCCTTATCAGCTATTATAAAGGCCCTTGCCAAAGGGTGCCCAATTCTACTGTGTAATGTTACTGTTATCGAAATAGTAAGTATGACTAGAACTTTAAGCCTATTTAGGAGTGGCCTATACAGTATCACCAAATGCATATGCAAGTACGCTAAGATCTTAAATATCTCTAAACAAAACCAGTCACAATTAAAAGGTTTAAATATATTTAATAATAAATAATAATAGCACAAGATAATGCTCATTAACTCAACACAGTGACAGCAGAGTTAAGAATCACAGGGAATACTTTAAAACAACATTGCAGGACAGTCTCATATAAACACAGAAAACATCTACACTAATTTTGCTATATTCCTATCTATCTCTGAGAGAAACAATGTTCTAAATACCTTACAGAGAAAGGCAAATGCAGATGAGAAGTGCTGAAGAGTTGTTTACAGGTCCAGAACAAAATAAAAAATGCACAGAATTACTAACAAACATTTCTGCTAAATCATTTCAGATTACATCATTCTTGTCACCTCTGCCTTGGTTCCCAGGCTACCAGGAATGTAAAATTTAACATGTCTCTGTTAAAAATATTTATCTCTCAGAAGTTAACACTTCTCTCTTAAAAGCTTGCCTGAAACTGGAAGTCATAAAACAATTACCTTGGAAACTTGTAATTACCTCTGTTTGCAGACAATAGGAAAGCCTGCAACTCTAGACATTGTGTCTGCTTTGAGCTGAAACAAAGTTAACATAGTCAGAAATAAGTTTCACTTATTTTCTTAGAGTTTGCAAGTTAATTCTGTATATTCCAGCCTTTACTACCAACATATACATTTGCATAGGCATGTAGTTTATACACATTTCTGCTCCTTCCCAGCAGGGTGCACTGTGGTTACAATCTTGAAGATCAGTACAGAACATATAGTTTTCTTACATTTCTAAGACAATCATACAAATCATATTACTATTCACAAATGACATAGAATTATTTACAAAATTTAATCTAGCTGGGCTGGCAGCCTTCACCGTATTGTCATCATGCATGGACCTTCTTGAGAATATCAAACAGTTGTAACAGACATGATTTAGCCTGAACAAATCACCTATGTCTTGTACACACAGTTGGGATATTACCTGTGTCCTTTTAAAAAAAGGTCCATGATAACTTGTTTGTCTACTTCACAAATGAAGAGAGTCATGATGTGTCTATACATGCATGCATCAGGTGATGATTCCCCCACAGTCAGAAGGATGCATGTTGATATACACCTTTCTACAGGAACATAGTCCATCTGAAGGCTGTGTTGAAGTATGGATCCAACTGTGTGTGGTAGGTCCATGTTTTTGAGTCACTCTATAGCCAACCTGTGATGTTGTCAGGGCCCACTGATTCTGTTTTATTAGCCATACAGAGCATACAACTTTGGAAGTGTGCATACAGGTTACCAGCACATTAGTTGTCTATGCAGTATGGAATACTGATGTAGTCTGGCCAATCAGTGGCAGACCACAAAAGGCAAAGTTATGAAGTAATGAGAGACTGCCTATGTCCTGCACAAGGCAGCATAACGGGAATGTCCCATGTATATCTGTGAGTTAGCTGCAAGAAGCTTCCATATCACACATGCACTCAGCTCACCCCACCATCACCATAGGTCATATCCTTGCTGTTGGGAATAAGTACAGTATGACATCCACTTCTGTATGGGAATACCCACAGAATGCAGCATGCTGAAGAGTTGTCCCATGCAGGTGTGTCCCTAGTTGCAAGCAGCACCCTGCCAGCATCCAGACCAATTGATTAATATGGACAGGAACTATTGCCATTAAGACCTCACACACTTACTCTGTCACCCCAGGGGAATCCAGTGGTAAACAGCCTGGGAATGTAGGAGTGACAGAATGCACTGGCCTGCTACAGATGGCCTGCATCACTACCAAATGGCCTACAGTCCTCTGTCAAAGGCCTGTGCCTCACCCATAGTGCTAATGTATGTTATATCATGGGGTCCCAACTAACAACATAACACAGTCAACAGAACACAAATGCAAGGCCATGTTGACAAATCTCAGTAGCATGCCTACCATGTCCTAATGCATGAACTGTGGACCAACCCCTAAATACTGCTGGGATGAAGGGACAACTATAGGGATACTTCTCAGATATCGATCACATAATGTTAGGAAGAGGATAGAATAACAGAGTGGGAGATGTAGAATCATGGACGTTATGGAGTGTGTGAAGTCTGAAACTCTGATGTGTGCCCATTCTACCCCTGCCTGCAAACACAGTAATAGGTGGCTACAAACTTGGTTGTAAACCACAATGTGAAGGGGAAATGACCAGATATATGAGCCCTGCCTCTGGGTAACCTGGATGAATCTGTACAGCTGAGAGGTATGGCCACAGCAGGATATGGCCATTCTGTTACGTACATATATGTACAAAAAGGAGATCTTCAGCCACCATAGTACCAAGGTGCTGGACCATTAATACAGCCCCATCAGCAAGTATCTGCAGCTACCCCTCCAGAATGGCAGGAGTGTGCAAGAATATGTAGGCTGCGGACCACAATACTGGATACAGCTTCATTCATCTTGTATTTCCCAGGAAATAACTGTGAGCAAATAAGTATATCTGTCAGTAGCTGATGACATTATACATCACAGTGTAAAACAGTACATATGTCTGAATATGTCTGCTAACACCAACCACGTAACACAAGCAGCATAGACAGCAATAGTGATAGTATCCCACTATCTGTCACCTATTGTGACTACATATTGTCAACCTATCTACATATATCCTGCAGAAACAGGTTGTTAGCTGTAGGTGTAGAACACCAAACCCTGGACTGGAGTACAACCTACCTGGAATGGATTCTGTTAGAAAAATATGTATTCACATATAAGCTGCCAAAGAATATGTATTCACATACAAGCTGCTAAGAAATATGTATTCATATATAAGCTGTTAGAGAAATATGTATTCACATATTCTGACATATAAGTTGTGTGGTTTGATATATATAAATGAACTTGAACATATATGAAACACATAGATTGAGAAATAGAGTAATATGTAATGCATTTAATTCTGTTTTACTAGAATAATAGTAGAAATAAACTCGCATATTACTGCTTGAAGCATGAGCTGCTGTGTGATTAGAAACTTGGCCTTGGCAGCGACCAGCTCGGCCTGGCTCATGTCTGTCAGTGAAAGATTATTTTGCAAAGTTAGAAAATAATGAATCTGTGTGCATGTGTATCTTTTCCTGCTTCTACCAGAAGAGCGGCCTTGTGCGCACTATCAGAGATAATGTCCAGCTGGTGAACAAGAAAGAGACAAAGAGAAGCATTAAAGAAGACATGCACCCATTGTATTCGAACTAATCTAAGAGCCTTGAATTGGCTACATCCTCGGAAGGACATTGTGACTGACCAGGTGCTTGCAAGGCTGCAATATTCTCATGGGAAAGTAACTTTTTAAAAAATTGTAATATCAGCATTTTTCTTATGAATGGTCATGATGTAAAGACCCTGTCACTGACCACGTCAGTGAGGTGGGCAAAAGCTGATTGTAAACCCTATAAAATATCATGTATTTCCTGAATAAAGCCAGACAAAATTCTGTACAAGTTTGTGTATGGTTTTTTGCCTCCTAATGTACATTAGAATATTTGTATAGTAGATACCTGAGAAACCTGCATTACTGTTTGTTATTGACTGTCATTTTTTAAATGCCAGATGATTTTTACAGTCTGATTTTAACGAATTTATTTAACATTTTGGTCCTAATCGTGCCGGAATTCCCTTGGTAAGCTGCAGGTCAGAGTATATAGGTGGCACCGAAACCTGCAGAAGAAGGAAAGACCTCCGACTGAATTGTCGTATCTAAAGAGGCTGTCCACTTGTCTGATCTGTGGCGAAAGCGGAAAACTGGATCCTAAAAAGAAGTATAACAGTAAGCGGGAGGCTCGGGTAAGCAGAATTCCTCTCTTTGTTTTTGTTTTAGATCAGGGACCAGGTTACACTGTGCTATTGCTAAGGTTTGTGATAGCAGGGAGAGAGGTAGTCGAAGTATTGTATCTTGAGTCATAGATCAGGAAGTAAACAAAGCAAAGTAAAACAGTCATTCTAGACACTACTGTGGATACGGGAATAAGATACCACGTGGTACAAGAGAAAGGGTTACGTAACAGTTCTTTTTTTTGAAGAAACATGGGAAATGAATGCACTAAAGGGTCACGCGACCCGCCCCTAACAGAAGACGCAAAGTATATGCAATTGCAAAGAGCAGATAATGTGAGACATTTTTCAAAATGGGTTAATAAGTATGACTTTGATGGTAAATTAGATAAAATATCACTAGTAAAACTTTTGAAACAGTTAAAATCTGACGCAGAAGGTCAGGCAAAAAAACAACAACAGTTGGGCGTTCCTCAAGCACATAGGTGGATTGAGGAAGTGAACCGAAGGGAACAGAAAAATAAAAATGCAAAAGCATTATTTTTAGACAAAGAGGATAATAATACAGTAGTAGCATCGGTCCCTCCCCTACCACCTCCTCCGATGCCTTACTTAGAATATGAAGCGGGAGGGCGGGCTGGACCCCCCCCACGTTATCCGGAGGCAACAGGGGTATTAAGACAACCATTTGTAAGAGAACCTATCGGAACTAGATCCCGAACACGTCAAACACTTATAGATGTTCAATCAAGCGGAGATTCATTAGATGGGAGTGAGGAAATCTGTCCATTAATTGAAGTACCAAACCCATGAGGCAGGACAGGAGGGCCAGGCCTCAACTCTCTTAGTGTATAGACCGTGGACACCGGAAGATATCCGAAAGCTACAGAGAATTCCCCATCCAAAAATTAACTTTGAGAAATTTGTACAAGATTTACAGGGCATGAGATTGAGTTACCACCTGAATGGGGAAGAGGTAGAAAAAGTAATTAGACAAATTTTAGGTCCAGATTGGCACATGATTTGTGGCGCCTGGAATGCCCGTGACGCGCAGCTCAGGCCACTCCCACACAGTGCCGCAGAACTAGATGCTAGATTGAAGGGTCTTACAGACCGCATTACTGAAAAATGGAAACCTAGGGCAGATTGGACTTGTATTAACCAATGCGTACAACAAGATAATGAAACAGTAGACACATACTATGGTAGATTATTAGAATGTTTTAATAACCATAGTGGTATGACTATTCCTGAAAATCAAAAAAATGATAGCTCGTATGAACAGCAGTTGAAGAATGCATTTTTAAAAGGCTGCATTGCCCCTATCAATAGCTTCGTCATGAAGCATATGATAGATCACCGAACGAGTAGACTCCAAGCCTTATTAGAGTATGCTAGGCATGCCGAAAAACATTTTAACAGTAAAAAGAAAAAGAAAACGCAGGTCTTCACAGCTGAAGACGGTGCGGAAGTTTTTGTAGTACAAACAGCCAAAAAGGGTAAGCGAAATGCTCAGGGTAACAAACGTTCTGACAGAAACTCAGAGTTTTATGAGGACAGGAAGAAAAGAGGTGAGTGCTTCAATTGCGGTAAGAAGGGACATTTGGCAAGGGATTGCAGGAGTAAGGCACCTGTGGAAAAGAAGGATAAGGATGATGAGGATTGACTAGATGACAGTTGTACTGCTCGACAGTCATTAGGAGAGACTAATTAGGGGAATAATGTAAATACCTTAGAAGAAACAAATGACATGCAACCGGATGTAGAAGTTGGGGAAAGTGAAGTTTTGGACTTGGCACTACTGAGCTTGGAGCTCTATTTAGCAGACACTAAACCGGAAGTTACACTTCTGGTGGAAGGAGAGAAGTCAAATTTTGTGTGGTTGAGGAGCATCACGAACTTTGATACACCCTTCAAAGTTACCGGAACATTCTGAGTCACCCGATTATATATTAGTAAAAGCAGCAAACGGACAGCTGTATAGGGAACCACTTTCCCATGATATAGCAATAACTGACCCCGTCTCGGGTATAACCCAGAGAAGTAAAATAGTACTTTCTGCCAAATGCCCCATGAACTTATTAGGAAGAGATCTTATGCAACTTTTGGCATAGCAGTAGTCCCTACCATGAATGGTATGGAGGCACAGAGACAAACTGATGCTTTTGTAGTACGATCGGAGGGTGAGGCCTATTATTGGTACAGCCAGGACCTGGTTACAACCGGTCCAGGGGCAGTGACCAAGGAACTAATGAATGTAGCCACCAGCAAGGTGCTTCCCCTCGATGTTGATCAACAACATTTGTTACATTGTACCCTATATTATTGTAGCACATCAGGGCCTGATAAAGAATATGAACAAAAATTGTTCAGGAATCCATAAATAGACTAATACTACGGACTTTATACTGGGACACTGAGGGCAATAGTGTAGTGAGTTGTTCATTACCTCAGGAGTTCTTGGAATTGTACAAATCCAATAAACTACCGCATGTTAGCCTAACCAAAAACAGGAATGTTAGGTGGGTAGACTTGGGTGACAAAGTGACAAGATGGGAGAAACTAACTGACTTGGAATTATCGGACTTAGGAGTACAGAAACAGAAACTAAATTGGTTAACGCAAGCACGCCCAGCTGTACACTTACAACAGAGTGAAGACAGCTGATTGGCGTTCTTGATAGAAGAAGAAGAGAAAGCTTTGAGTAAAATACCAGATATTCTTTGGTCAACAGGAAATCGGATGTGGGGCTTATTCGAACAGCAGGGCCAGTAGTTATTACACCAAAATCGGCCTTTAGACCAAGAAAAAGACAATATCCTTTGAGCAAGGATGCGGAACAGGAATCAAACCTATCATAATGGCATTACTTAAGAAAGGGATACTGGTAGAATCCTTGGATTCACCATGTAATACTCCTCTATTTCCTGTTAAAAAAGCAAACGGGGAATGGCGGATGGTACAAGATTTGCAGGCTGTAAATGATGCGGTAATACCAAGGGCACCTACGGTGCCAGACCCACATACCTTGTTAAATGATTTGAAGCCGCAACAAAATATTTCACCGTGGTAGATATTAGCAATGCGTTTTCTCAATACCTATCCACCCTGACAGCCAGCATTGGTTTGCATTTACATTTCAGGGCAAAAGGTATACGTACACCCGACTACCACAGGGATATAGCGAAAGTCCAACAATATTTGCACAAGAGATGGCTAGCAACCTGGCGGGATTTTCTCCACCAGGGGGCAGTCAAGTATTACTTTATGTAGATGACATCTTGCTTGCAGCTCCTACCCAGCAGCAATGTAGGGAAGACACAATAGCATTGTTGAAATTTTTGGCTGAGCAAGGGCATAAAGTGAATAAACACAAATTGCAACTTTGGAAAGAACAGGTTAAATACCTGGGATATGTGATATCCAAAGAAGGTAGAACATTAGATGAAGATAGGAAAACAGCAATCTTACAAGCACCTAGACCAACTACCAAAAAGGAAATGATGTCCTTCTTGGGAACGACTAATTTTTGTCGAAGTTGGATACCGAATTATGCCTTAGAAACGGCTCCATTGGCTGATTTAATATTTAAAACACCAATGGCAGCACAAGAAACACTGCATTGGACATCGGAAGCAGAAGCAGCTTTTTGCAGACTAAAACAACTGATAGTTTCATCGTTAGTTTTAGGGCTTCAATTACCATAAGAGATTTTTCCAGACTGTAGATTGTAGGCGGGTATATATGTCGTCAGTACTGGCGCAACAACATGGCGGCAAGCAACGCCCCATAGCTTACTATTCATCACAGTTAGATCCGGTGGCACGATCATTGCCACCCTGTGTACAAGCAGTCGTTGCAGCAGCTATGGCAGTGCAAGCTTCAGCCTCAGTGGTATTGTTTCATCCTCTCACGTTGAGAGTACCTCATGCAGTTGCGATAATTTTACTGCAAGAAAAATAGCATTTTGTCCCCTGCCAGACATCTTTCTTGTATGACCATACTATTGAGTCAACCTCACATGACAATTGAACGATGCACAACATTAAATCCATCGACATTACTTCCGATTCCTGTAGATGGCACACCACACAGTTGCCTACAGGAAATGGAACAAATAACCACACCCAGACAAGATCTCACTGATGTGCCTTTAGTCAATGCAGAGGTGACATTTTATGTGGACGGGTCCTGTAGACGAGGACCTACAGGAAAGAACCTAGTGGGCTATGCAGTAGTGACGGATAATGAAATCATAGAAGCACAACCCCTGCAACATAACCTGTCTGCTCAAGCAGCAGAATTGATAGCCTTGACACGTGCCTGCACTCTAGCGAAAGACAAATGTGTTGACATATATACTGACAGTCAGTATGCTTTCTCTACAGTGCATGTCTTTGCGCAACAGTGGAAGAACAGGGGAATGATAACATCTACTGGCAAACCGATTAATCATGCACAATTGATTTTGAACCTGTTAGATTCCATTCAGTTACCCACTAGAATAGCTATTTGTAAATGTGCAGCCCATACCAAACAACAAGATAAAATTTCAAAAGGGAATGCTCGGGCTGATACAGCTGCAAAGCAAGCTGCCTCAGACCTAGAAACTGTGTTTTCAAATGAAGAACTACAACCTTCTGAGACTCTAGATTTAGAAATGTTAAAAACAATGCAGACATTAGCTACAAAAGCAGAAAAGCAAAAGTGGATAAAACGAGGAGCAATCCTTGAAGAGGGACTGTACATCTCCAAAGAGAAAAAGCCAATATTGCCATCTAATTTATTTAGATATGCAGCTTTGTTGAGTCATGGGCAGAGCCATGTCTCAACAGGGGGGATGGTACAGTTAGTTAACAAAACATTCCAAACATATGGAGTTCTGAATTATACACAAAAATTTTGTGCAACATGTCATATTTGTAGCAAACATCATGCACAGGGAGCATTTAAACCGAAGCGAGGGAGCTTTCCGACACCACCCTACCCGTTCCATACTATTTGTATGGATTTCATAGAACTGAATAAATGTGAAGGGAAAAATACTGTTTAGTGATCATAGATATGTTTTCAAAATGGGTAGAAGCTTTTCCGACTAGGAATCCGGATGCAGCAACAGTGGCAAAAGCCTTAGTGAAAGAAATCATTCCTAGATTTGGCATACCAGAAAGAATTTATAGTGACAATGGAACACATTTTGTTAATCAGACAATACATCAGCTTGGGAGAATCTTTGGGATTTCTTTGAAAAACCATTGTGCTTATCACCCCCAGTCAGCAGGACTGGTGGAAAGATACAATGGAATTTTGAAAAACAAGTTGAGAAAATTGATAAGTGAGACTCAAAAGACTTGGATTTGCTGTCTGCCTTTAGCACTGCTGAGCATGAGAACTGTTCCAAATGTAAGGGGTTTGACCCCTTTTGAGATAGTATTTGGGAGAGCATATTGTGTGCCACAATGGAAGGCCCTCATGCCTGCAGAGCTGGAGGCCGATAGCTCATTAGCTAGTTATATGAAGAAATTGTTAACGAATAAGACTGTTTTGCAGTTGAACTCTTTTCAGACAAAGAAGAAACAAAACCGGAGGCTGTGCTGACCGCGGGGGCCTGGATCTGGCTGAAAGTCATCAAAAGAAAGAACTGGGCGAGTCCAAAGTGGGAAGGTCCGTACCAGGTACTATTGGCAACACCTACTGCAGTAAAATTGCTGAGAGATCATCTTGGGTTCATTTGACGCACTGTAAACCACTTAAAGAGTTTAAGTTGGACAAACATTTTTAACTGACATACCACAGAAACAGGATGGCCAGAGGCAGAGTGAATAAAATGCAAAACAACCCCAAAGACATTGGTTCACTGGCCTACTGATCATACATTTATTAACCATGTTTGTAGTGACCTTTTTGTTGTTATGGTTTTCTTGCATATAACTACAGAAGTGAAATTGATAAAAGCGTGATGATGAACTGGCTATAGACTGGCACCGAACTTCAACACATACCTGGCTATGAAAGCGAGTCTATGTAGAGACTATGAACATTTCAATTGCTGGGTTTGTACTGCAATACCCACAGCATATGGAGGACTTTTGATGTCTGCTGTCCCCCTGGGGATAAATGAAACTTGGGAAAACCTATTATTTGACACGGGTACTGTGAGATCACAAGACAAAGTGGCATTATATTTACCGTTACTCAGAAAGGAATTGTTTGCTTTGTTAAAATGATACACTCCAGGTTGGTTGAAGTAACTGTAACATAACTGTGTCTTACAAATGTTATATAAAACCTGTAGCCCAAGGTACTAGTTGTATACGAACTATGGTTCGTATTTAAGCTTGATGAAAACAACATTGAGAGATGTGCAAAAACTCCTGAAATATATAGACAATTATCTGTTATAGATAAAAAAAATGTTTCATTCAGGGTTAACCCGCATCAGTACTAAAGTAGAAAACTGTTATTTTGTTTGTGGGAAAAAGGCCTATAAATGGTTACCTGAGAATTGGTCCGGCAGTTGTTTTTTGGGTTATCTGGTTCCAGCCATAAGACATACTGCAGAATTGCCCCTGGGTAAAATCGCAATGTGAAATGTAGCTCAGCAAGCCGAGAATACAGTCAAAAAACCTGCTAATCCGGTGGGTAAGATTGAAGCAAGCTGGAAGGATCATTCGGCTGTGAAGGACAAAGAAAAACTGACTCATATGGACTTGAGTGACAGTGTTATATCCTGGGCTGGAATATTCCCAGCCTACGGAGCAGTCAAATCGATTTGGGAACTGAGGAAACTGTCAAAACTCCTCGAAGTAATGAGCAATGCGACTTTTTCCGCTCTTGAACTTGTGACTGATGAAATGAATGCAATGAGAACAGTCGTATTACAGAACCGAATGGCTCTCGACTTCACCCTAGCGGCGAGAGGTGAATGCGTCTTGGCGCTTATCAAAGAAGAATGCTGTGCGTACATTCCAGACAACCAACATGAAATCAATGATCACCTGGAGGTAATACAGCAGGTGTCAGCAATGGCAGAACCAGGCCCAAACCCACTGATGAACTTTTTCCAGAATCTATTTGGGGGGTGGGGGTCGGTCCTTATGAATATTCTGATTGCAATTTGTGTAGTACTGCTCATAATTGGAGCATGTGTCTGCTGCGGCATACCCTGTGTGAAAAAATTAGTTAAAGACCTAGTTGACATATCAGTAACTGAAACTATGTACCAGGACATGGAATTGAATTTGTTGATACCAAGCGAAAGCCTATCTGAAATGTAAAACAAATGACTTACTTAGCTGAAAGTCCTTGAAAGGAAGAAGCTAAGAAATGAAATAATACTGTTTATGTTTCAAATAGAATGAAATGCATTAACAGGAGGGAGAATGTTAGAAAAATATGTATTCACATATAAGCTGCCAAAGAATATGTATTCACATACAAGCTGCTAAGAAATATGTATTCATATATAAGCTGTTAGAGAAATATGTATTCACATATTCTGACATATAAGTTGTGTGGTTTGATATATATAAATGAACTTGAACATATATGAAACACATAGATTGAGAAATAGAGTAATATGTAATGCATTTAATTCTGTTTTACTAGAATAATAGTAGAAATAAACTTGCATATTACTGCTTGAAGCATGAGCTGCTGTGTGATTAGAAACTTGGCCTTGGCAGCGACCAGCTCGGCCTGGCTCATGTCTGTCAGTGAAAGATTATTTTGCAAAGTTAGAAAATAATGAATCTGTGTGCATGTGTATCTTTTCCTGCTTCTACCAGAAGAAGCGGCCTTGTCGCACTATCAGAGATAATGTCCAGCTGGTGAACAAGAAAGAGACAAAGAGAAGCATTAAAGAAGACATGCACCCATTGTATTCGAACTAATCTAAGAGCCTTGAATTGGCTACATCCTCGGAAGGACATTGTGACTGACCAGGTGCTTGCAAGGCTGCAATATTCTCATGGGAAAGTAACTTTTTAAAAAATTGTAATATCAGCATTTTTCTTATGAATGGTCATGATGTAAAGACCCTGTCACTGACCACGTCAGTGAGGTGGGCAAAAGCTGATTGTAAACCCTATAAAATATCATGTATTTCCTGAATAAAGCCAGACAAAATTCTGTACAAGTTTGTGTATGGTTTTTTGCCTCCTAATGTACATTAGAATATTTGTATAGTAGATACCTGAGAAACCTGCATTACTGTTTGTTATTGACTGTCATTTTTTAAATGCCAGATGATTTTTACAGTCTGATTTTAACGAATTTATTTAACAGATTCACACACTCAGTACAGAAGGTCATACTGGGCATGCTCCTACACTTAGGGAAATGAAGCCCATGTCTGACAACATAGTGGACTATACATATCTGTCAGTTGCAGATGTCTGCGCACACACACCACATTGTACACCATTCATGCTTTGCACACACATTGGATAGGAATACTCACACATATCCAAGGCCAACACACTATAATATGTCAAACATACACACACACAGATGTGGGGAAGGGAGAGACAGACAGTGACAGAGAGATTTCCATTATGAAGCCTGTCCCACCAACCACACATCCAATTGGCCAATATCACATGATGTGCTGATGTCAATCACTGTAGACATTCCTTTTGGTAGCCCTCAGTCCTATAGTGCTTGAGGTGCTTGTGAAAACTGTGTAACATGATAGTACAAATCAGTATTCATCTAGCATTTGTATACCCAGTCCTGTCAAATGTAAACTTGCATGTGACTGTGTGTGTGTGTGTGTGTGTGTGCGTGTGTGTGCGTGTGTGTGCGTGTGTGTGTGTGTGTGTGTGTGTGTGTGTGTGTGTGTGTGTGTGTGTGTGTGTGTGTGTGTGTGTCTCCAGAGGAATGGTTTATGGCCCATTCACACATACTGCACTTCCCATTGCCCATGTTAGCACTCCTGCTGATGTCATTCACCTTGAAATAACCCTCTGGCCAAGTCTCAGCCCTATAAGCTGTGTGATGCTCACGATACATGTGTAATACTGCAGTGTAGAAAACTAGCTAGGTAGGAGTTCTAATCCCAGACATGGCAACTGTAAAATGTGTGTGTGTGTGTGTGTGTGTGTGTGTGTGTGTGTGTGTGTGTGTGTGTGTGTGTGCGTGCACGCGCGCGCGCGCGTGTGTGTGTGTGTGTGTAGATGAATGAATTTGAGGCCATTCACACTCACTAAACCTCCCGTTGCCCTACTTTAGCATACCTGCTGATGTCAGTCCCCCTGAATTAACCCTTTGGACAAATGCCAGACCTATAAGCTCCATGGCGCTTGTGATACCTGCATAATGCTATAGTGTAGCATACTATTTAGGTAGGAGTTCTAATCCCAGACATGGCTACTGTGAAACTATGTGTGTTTGTGTTAGAGAGTGTGTGTGTGTCTTTGATGATATCTGATTTTATGGACATTGACACTTACTACTTTCCCCTTCCCCCTCCTTTGGCACTGCTGCTGATGTCAGTCACCGTCAAAGATACCTGTGGACAGCTCGCCAACAAATAAGCCATGTGGCACTTGTGATAACTGTGTAATGCTATAGTGTAGCATACTAGTTAGATAGGAATTCTAATCCCCAACATTGAAACTGTGTGTGTTTGTGTGAAAGAGTGTATGTGTCTTTGATGATACCTGATTTTTGTGGACATTGACACTTGCTACTCTACCCTTCCCCCTCCTTTAGCACTGCTGAAGGTGTCAGTCACTGTCAAAGATACCTTTGTACAGCTCTCCAATATATAAGCTGTGTGGTGCTTGCGATAATTGTGTAATACTATAGTGTAGCATACTAGTCAGGTAGGAGTTCTAATCACAGACATGGCAACTGTGAAAATGTGTGTGCTTGTGTGACAGTGTGTGTGTCTTTGATAATACCTGATTTTGTGGACATTGACACTTACTACTCTCCCCTTACCCCTCCTTTAGCTCTGCTGCTGATGTTAGTCACCATCAAATATACCTTTGGACAGCTCTCCAGCATGTAAGCTCCATGGTGTGTGCTATAAATGCGGAACAATGTAGTAGCAGTAATTACATAGATATGGGTTTGAATCTCATCTGTGGCAAGTGTCTGTGTGTGTACATATGTATGTCTGTACTTCAAAGATTTTGTCCCCATTTACACCCAGTATACATCTCAGTGCCTGACGTTAGCAGTCCTGCAGATATCATCCACCTTAGAAGTACCGGTTGCCAACCCTAAACCACGTAAGGTCAGTGGTGCATGTGGTAAATGCATAACATAATGGTCCATAAAGGTTGCTAGATAGAGGTTTGAACCTCACCCCTGGCAAATGTAAATGTCTGTGTAGGGTAAAATTATTTTTGGGATCTCTCACCCACTACATCACCCAATGCCAGCATTTACAAGGGCTGGTGATGTTCCTCACTTTAGAAGTACCTTGGGACAACATCCATCCTGTAAGCTCCATGGCACATGCGATAAATGCATTGCACTATAGTAGCAATACATAGCTAGGTAGGGGTTTGAATCTCAATACTGGCAGAGGTGTGTGCGTGTGTATGTGTGTGTGTGTGTGTGTGTGTGTGTGTGTGTGTGTGTGTGTGTGTGTGTGTGTGTGTGTGTGTGCGCGCATGCTTGTGTGTGTGATCAGTATCCTGTGTGGGGGTGCTGTGATTGTGTAATAACAGGATCCTTTGTGGGGCAGGATTTGTTAAATTATTGTGTTGAGGACATAGTATATGTCACAATGTCCACCTTACAAGGGCAACAGATGTTAAACATGTAGACAATCTATAGCCCTACATGTGACAGTATGTATTGATGAACAATATTGGCAACCATTCTGTTACTCAGAGAACACTCTCCATCCATGTCTGGTACACAAACACACTTTGCTAGGTAACAACCACTATATTGGTAGTTCCCTGCATATTGCCTCATAGATAGAAACCACAGTGTGATTGCAGTGAACTACGTGTCTGTTGACCACAACAGTGCCACTGACATCAGAAAGTACTTTGATGTGTTACATCTCCTGACTGAGTGTGTGTTATCCAGCAAGAAGAAGGACATGGTACCCTGTTCCATCCCCTCAGTAGCCAAATAAATGTGTACAGTGGCCATTTTGTCATGCTCCCCACTGGATGCCTGCAACAAATGTAGAGTCTGCAAATGTACCTCACAAAGGGAATACCATTCCTCATACACATGCCCTGTATTGACAGATGCCACTAACTCCACTGAATACCTGTATCATGCTATCAATGTAGGTGCAAGCACGACCTCGGTTACATAGCAAGGTCTCATCAAATGAGGTCAGGAATGCTACATCAGAGGAGAACAATCTGTCCACACAATATGCCCTAGAGGCCTCAAGTACACTTCCACATATCAAAGAACATACACGTGGGACATGTGCACAACCCAGACACTGTCCATGTTATGGAATATAGATCACACACATCACTGGCCACCCACAATAGTAACCCAGATGAGTGTATGGTGACTACAATACCCAACCCTGAGGACCACTCCAGGGACTACACCCCTGAGCCACACTGGGCACTATTGTCATATGGCCTGATGCCAAGGTATTCCCTTGGCCTAGCCTTGTAGAGCCATCAGACCAGTTCACCTACTACACACCTGTGAAGCAATGAACCTATGGATCTCATTACTGGCAAGTGTGTGTGTGTGTGTGTGTGTGTGTGTGTGTGTGTGTGTGTGTGTGTGTGTGTGTGCGTGTGTGCGTGTGTGCGTGTGTGTGTGTGTGTGTGTGTGTGTGTGTGTGTGTGTGTGTGTGTGGAGATGAATGATTTTGAGGCTATTCACACTCACTACACCTCCCATTGCCCTAGTTTAGCACACCTGCTGATGTTAGTCACCTTGAAATAACCCTTTGGCTGCAGTTCAACCCTATAAGCTCTGTGGCACTTGTGATAACTGTGTAATATAATAGTATAGCAAACTAGTTAGGTAGGAGTTCTAATCCTGGTCCTGCCAACTGTGATAATATGTGTGTGTGGGTGTGTCTTTGTGGACATTCACACTTACTACACTTCCCTTACCCCTCCTTTAGCATTGCTGCTGATGTCACTCACCTTCAAAGATACCTTTGGACAGCTCTCCAGCATGTAAGCTTCATGGCGTGTGCAATAACTGCATAACATTGTAGTAGCAATACATAGCCAGTTAGAGGTTTGAAACCCAGTACTGGTGTGTGTATGAGTGTGTGTGTGTGTGTGTGTGTGTGTGTGTGTGTGTGTGTGTGTGTGTGTGTGTGTGTGTGTGTGTGTGTGTGTGTGTGTGTGTGTTTGTGTGTGTGTGTGTGTGTGTATCATCAGTATCTTGTTGAGGTGATTGTGTAATGACAGAATCCATTGCAGTGTGGGTTTTGCTACATTATTATATTGAGGACCTATATGTCCCATTGTCCACATTACAAAGCCAACAGTTTTCAAACACTGTAGAGGTTGTTGTCGACAATCCACAGCCATAAATAAGTGCTGCCATGTGCAATTACTATGTGACAGTATGGATTAGTAAATAATATAGGCAACCGTTATAATACCCAGATACCACTCTCCACCCACGGATCATACACAAACATGCTTGGATCTTTCTCCCTTTCTTTCTTACTTTCTCTCTGTCTCTCTCTCTCTCTCTCTCTCTCTCCCTCTCTGATAGATATGGAAAAATACATCTGTCTTGCATAGGCAGCAGCTTGACTTTTGCAGGTAATGCTCATGATCAGCTGATGGCCTGTGCACGAATTGGAGTCTCCCACTTGCTAACTGCATGTGGAACAGCTGTGGTATCATTCCTACCGCCAATTGCATGGAAACACACTCCTGTAACTAAGCACTTCATGGGGGTGTTACCCTTTTCCTTCACTGTAAGCAGGACTTCATGTGGGTGTCTGACAAACAGCATCACAGAGGGTAGTTGGAAATACCTCTTACAACATACACTGTGGAGACAGGCCAACAAACAGGAGGGTGATGTTCCAGACATGGGGGACAGAATGTAAGTATTGCTGTTCTACATTTGAAGTAATGTTGGTTTAACAGGGTTTGTGTGGATATGGCTGTTCTGCATGATTTAAAGTCTGGCATGACAGTGTTATGTGGTTAAGGAAACTCTCACCTGTAGGGCTATCTGCAGACTGGCGAAAGTTTGGAGTCTTAGATGTGGTGTGTTACTCATACATTTCCTGTCTTTAGAAATGCAGTAGCATACTCTGATGATTGCAGTCAGTACGTGGTGACATCCATGTGAGTTACTGACTTCATAACCCTCAGAAGAGATTATGTCACAACAAACCCTGTTACACCAGCAATTTTCTCAGTTTATCAGAGCAATATGTCAATATTGTGCCTGTGATTGTGCCTCTGTCCCCCAAGTCTGTCACCCTTTGTCCATATGTCATGCAGTAAGAGGTGCATATGTACAGTATATCATTATTTACTGACATCATTCCTGATAACAAGCCAGTGATATATCAGACTGCTAGACATGTTATGTATAGTAGGCCTTATATTTGAGGACAAAACCTGGGCATTCTGTTGTAGTCTGTACAGTAGTGAGGTCTGTGTACTTATGGTGATTGTTGACTGAGTGTCAGTATTGTGTAGCAGTGTATTGTGAATATGTTACTTGGCCTGTGTACAGACTGTGGTAGATGTCAGTGTTCTTGGTCCTGTTCTATCTGACGTTGCATGCTGCTCCAGTTTCTGGTACCCTATCAGCATATATGTTTGTAGGCCCAGACTGAGACATGTCAAATACCGCAGTCAGGCATCAGACTACACTGCGAATTGGGCCAGTATATGTAGGGTTAGTGTGTGAGTGGCAAATATGAGGATGGTTTTGTTCACACAGTCCATATACTGTACTATTAATTAGGCTTACCATAATGTGACTGTGTTGAGACTGTTTGTGGGTATGCACTTTCACACTGGTGTCTGTTACTACATGCTGTTACATGCCTGTAGTGCCTGTTATATTTGCAATTACATGTATATTCCTTCGTAGGAAACTTGGGTCAGTGTTGTGACAGTCTGCCTGTAGTTTACACAGTGCTTGGTGACATGCCTAGCAGCTCAGTGTATTCACCTAGTGTGATGTTATGTCCAGATATTTGTCAGACGTACTGTTGCCTGGTCACCATACATGTTGTGTATTTCTGAAAAAGCAGTGGGATGCTGTGAAGATATATGTCACTAATTGGTGGGAAGTATGTGAGCTTAGGACCTCTGCTCCTCCAGTTAATATGTGTTAGGACAGACAGGAGGGTGTGAATGCATCAACTGTGTGAGCTCATGTACTCCAGTATTTGTGTTATATCCCCATTTTCATGGCTGTAAACATCCCCTTTATCAGGCTTGGTCCACACGTCTTGCACTAAGGAGTTCTGTGCATGCCTCTGGACTGACCAGATTGTTTCAGACTGTCCACGTTTATTGGTCATATTTCTGCTGTATTCCACAGGATCATTACTGTGATTTGTGTGGTACTTCATTATGATGATTTTATGATGTCTGTCGGTAACTGATGGTGTACATGTCAGTTTCAGAAGAGCCTTCCTAAACAACATGTCTGTTGACACAACCCCTGTTACTGTAGCAACATTCTACATTTATAACTGCAATACTTACATTACGTTCCCTTGCACTAAAAAGTTGTGACTTATGGAGCTGAGGTATGACTCCACTGCATGTTATGGACATATGTTATTGAAGAAATGCCGCCACTGAAGAAAACGTTCAAAAGCGACTTGTTCTTCTGGTTTCTGTCTGTCATGAAAAAGTTCATGGTTATTTCATGCCCTTTTTTGGTCCTCGCTGTATCAGAAGACTTTACAAAATCTCTCCACGTCATCTTTGCATCACTTGACCTGTCTGCGTTTTATTTATTTCTGCATCTGAAAGCCAAGAAAGTCAACTTCCTTTATTTCTGTAATAGGATGCCTTTTACAGTAAAGCCCACAGCTATATGTTATTAATAACTGTTCTTGCAAAGCAAGCCATATTATTTTGAAAACTGCTGTTTGGCCTTGCACATTTCCTTTCACTGTACACACAGTATATTGGGGGAAAGCATTTAATTTACACAATATCTATCAGCTATATATATATATATATATATATATATATATATATATATATATATATAAATATATATGTGTGTATGTACATGCATACATATATCTATATATCCATATCCTTGTTATGTGCAAACATGAGTGTTGTATATATCTTCTCAGATGTATCCCACCATATTTATCTGATATGTGTATATTTAGATATAAAAACATGACTGATTCATTTCCTACTTTGATGTAAGATTAATTTATTATTTATTTATTTATTATTTATTTAACATTTGTTTAGCAGAATATTCCAAATGGACAGCTAGTATCCATTTTCAGGGGAGTCCTGGGGAGAAAAGCTCCAAACTGTTACAGAGTAATGAGCAATTCATGCTAACAATTAAGGTTACAAAGTTTAAATGATAACAACAATTAGGAAATGTATTATAGGAAGGTTAGCAAGTTAGTAATACAGAGCTGAAGTAGAAACATCTGATCATAGCACTTTCCTAGACTAAGCATAGGTACAATATATTTACAGGGCATTATCACAATAATAGCATATATATATATATATATATATATATATATATATATATATATATATATATATATATATATACAATATTTGCAGTATAAGTGGAACACAGTATTAGTATTTGCCAGAAGCATCGGGAAATAACATCCAACATCTCACTCAAGGGTTAATAATTACTTTTATAAGGTAAGTGTGTTTGAAAAGGATCTTGGGGGTTACATTAAGGCCAACAAATGTGCAGTCTATAACAGGCACTTTGATGCATGCTCAGTGGAAGCTTATCTTGGCACATATTTTAAAGGGGTAAACTGAACATTGTATATCAGATGTGAATACAAAGTTCTAACCCCTACAAACTACATTAATGAAACTTCAACAGGATACACAAGGGGGGTTATGGACTGGGAACTGAGAAGAATACATTTAAGAACATTATATAAAAGTTAGACTTTAAAGTAGAGCAAGTAAATAATGTCTTAACAGCATTCACATCAGAATCTACAGCAATTAATTTAAACTGTATAGTGAGTGACTCAAGTAGATCCAGGTAGGCAGAGTGCTTCTTGTGGTTCATGGTAGGGAATCTATAGCTTACAATGATATGGAAGGGGGTTTTACCTACAGTTAGTTTGACTTGGAGTAGTTCTAAGGAATTATACTGTTTGACCATTCCTGAGGTGTAGTTATCTTTAATGAAGATGGATACACCTCCACCTTTGGTTCTTTCAGGCTTGTTTTGAGGTCTGAGCGTGTGGAATGCATTGCATCCTTGTATGGACTGGGGGCTCTCTGCAGCCTTGAACCATGTCTCTGTGACTACACAGACATCAGCTTCTTCCAAGGTAAGGAGTGCTTCCAGTGAGTGCAGTTTCCAATTTAGACTCCTAGCATTAATCACCCTAGCCTGAATTTGACTCTAGTGGATTTTTTATGTCAGGAATTTTGTTTTTATAACAAAGGCACTGTGAGAGAGGCAGGTACCTTTGCCTGTAACCAAAAGCCAAGAGGCGACAGGTGAAGACCATCTTTGGCAAAGCAACATAGTCTACCGAGCATATCTTCCCAGGCTGACAGATACTGGACCCCCATGGATTGACACCAGAAACTAAGCCAATTGTTGAAGTCAGTCATTTTTTTGTTTATATTGAGGCATCATCTTGGGTGAAGGTAGAATGCTGCTTAGGGCTAGGGACATACCTGCCTCGGACAAATAATCTGACAGCTCAGTCATCTCTCCCTTCATATAGTCCAGTGAGGTAGTCTCAAGTCATTCACTCCAACATGGACTATGAGAGAGCCATAATGGTGCTTGCTGTTGAGAGACTTGAGTGTGTGTGTGTGAACTGATGGATCCTGGCACCTGACAGGCAGCTGACCATGACCTTCTCCTTGTCCAGCCTGGTGAGTGGGACATCTGTGTGTCTCACTATGGAGTTGCTTATGACCAAGACATTTGGTTTTGAGGTGTTTTGCCTTAGGGGCTTATTGGCTGAGACACCATTGTGTACATTATTATGTGTAGTGGATTCTGTTGGGTCTGCAGTGTGTGCAGTATTTTGCACTTGGGAGGTCTCTGATCTTTAAGTAGACTTCTACCGAGTACCTCTACCTATGTGGGCTTATGTGTTGTGAGCTTGTTATGTGCAAGAGGTGAAGTGTGGTTGCTGACAATCTGTTTGATATCTAGTTTGTTGTTATGTGAGAGAATTGATTCCAAATTCATAGTAGAGATAACAGCTCTCACATGTTGTATTTCTTTGGTTTAGAAGTAACTGGTTGTCAGTATACATGAGGTAATTGCTACATTGCCTCAGGATGCCCATGGCAATCAGGCTGGCTGGAGAAATTGTGGGAAACTTTCTATCCATTATGGCAGGTATATACTGTACTAACTAGTGGGGAGTGGGTTAGATGGACCAGGTTTTGCTGTAAGACTAACAAAAAGCAGCTATTCTAATGCAGTCTAAGGGTAGAAAACTGTGTCAGTGCTTCACAATGCACAACTATGTTGCTCACAGGGCAGCAGTGCAATCTCTGGGCAGATATGGTAAATTGAGTGCAAACATACACAAACACAACACTTAAATACAAGTGAAGTTAAAAAATTTTAACAAAGTAACTATAGGGAAAGCCCAAGACTGAGCCTTATTCCAACAATACTCAATTGTTCTGGATCCATGGCTGCACACTCCTGCCACAAGGGTGCAGGGGGGCATTATTCATGTAACATGTCTGTTTTTAGTGCTCATATGATACCAAACAGTCTAGATTTGGCAAACCTAAATGTAGCCTATACTATAAAATGCAGCAGTACTATAAATTCAAAGTGTAGAAAATTGCAATCATAACAGCAAAAAATAAAAACAGTTTCAGTAAAGCAGCAATTCAGTAGAATACTCCCACAAGAGTGTAAGACTGTAGACCACAAACCTTCCTAGTGTGAAATAACCCTGGTCTGGAACATAGGTGCTTAAATTAGAACTAAGACACTTTCAGAATAGCAGACACAATAAGCCTTCAGCCAGCAATTCCTAGGTTCGAAGGGTGTAGTATATCCTGTCTTGCAACAAGAGTTTAGACCACAAATATTCCTAATGTAAAATAAATGGTTTGGAATGCATGTGCTTAAATCAGAACAAAGACAGTTAGAACAACAGGCAGAATAAGCCTTCAACCAGCAATTCCCAGCTCAGAAGGGCAGATGCCTCCCTCAACTCCCACAAATGTGCAGACTACAAACCTTCTTAATGTAAAACAACTGGCCTGAAGCCCAAGTGCTTAAACCAAAACTAAGAGGCTTAGAATAACAGTTACAATTTAATGTGATACCAGAGAGATGACAGTGACATGTCTTTTAATCTACCCACATACACCATGTCATGGTTAGTAGGCCCTGTGTTATCTTGATGAGAAAGCCCTGTGGTCTGTCCAGCTGCTGCATGTATCTGGTGAGGTTCATGCAAAAGAGAGCATTATACTGTATTACTGTTCTGATCTGTTTGACTACAGTGCTGTCATACAATCCTAAGATCTGAATGTGATGGCATGTCTTATGATGTGAACCATACGTATGTACTGGAAAACATTAAAGAGAAAAGTTAGAAAATAATAAGACACATTGCAGTTCCTGACTTCAAAACCCTTACAAGAGACTGCACTAGAAAGGACTGACATGATGATGCTATCCACTGTATAATTTGGCAAGGCAAATATAAGTGACAGGTAGAGTTATCAGTTTAATAACATAAATGTGGGTACACTAGACATTAATGTAGCTGTGCACACTGTGCATCAGACAAAAAGCATCTGTATCCCAGAATCCAGAAGAGAAGAAAATGGATATGGCACGGTTATCATCAGTTGCATTTGTTGTGTGGGAGGGCTGAAGGCCTAGGCTGACACAAAAGGTTGGTGAGTGTGTATGAGTAAGAAAAGGAAGCAGGCATACTGAACCATGTAACTGTTGTGTGTGTGTTTGTAGGGGTCTTCCATGTAAAAGTGGTGTGTGAGAGTCTCTATGAACACAGCCAAGCTCAGTGCTAGCTCTACATCTTGGTATGTTGGACAAGTATGAGCCATGCATGGTAGAGTTAGCAATTCAGCATTGTTGCCCTCAACCAGAAGAACTGGCTCTGCCACGAGTTACACTGGCACCTCCACCCTCACGTTCAGATACGGTGCTGCTACCTGAATGTGACTGATGTCTGCTGGATGTGCTCCCTTCACAGGAATGCCTGAGACCTCAGCTTCATGGCCTGCCACATCTGGGTGTGGACAGCACACTTACCAACAGAGCAATGGAAGAACTGTTACTATGGGAGCGTGATCGGGCATGGCTACTTTGGCTGTTAGCAGATGATGTGGCTGACCTATGCGAATGAGGATGCCATTCCACTCCCAGCAGATGTTCCATTACAGACACTGCTTATTCCGTGGCACACACGTCTTGGTCCATCACACAGAAACTTTTCATTCCAATGTGTCATTCATCTGATCCAGTGAATCAATAACCCAGTGGATGCAGTCACACATGTCAGCCTGTGCCACATCTACAACCCTGAGCATTTGTCTGGAGCACCTTTATGAATGTGCCTGTACCTCCATGATGGCCCTAAACATACATTAAGTGACACGGGAAGAGACACTTGCACCAGGAGGAGGATGGACAGCAGGACCCCTCTGAGAAGCCCTAGCAACTTTCCTGCATGGCACTTTGTCAACAATTTGGCTACAGACAGACTCAACAGGCACTGAAGCCACAGTAGCCACACTTCACTGATCAATGTCCTTGCTCTCCACCTGTCCAATATTGGTTCCCTATTACACCTTCACAGACGCAGGTTGTTGAATGCATCTTTGTCGAACAGTAAAGCGCAAAAAGGCAAAATAGAGAAGTGGTATTTCAGTGAATTCTTTCCCTGGGAGAGAATTTGTTTGGCTGCTTTCCCTACTTTGCCTTTTTGGCACTGCAGTGCGATCTCGGAGTTGGTATATTTAAGTAGGGGGCATGTGGGGGGCATGGGGGGCAAAGCCCCCCACATTAAGTAATGTTTCACTGTTTTTTTTTTCTTTTTTGGAACAGCGATTGTTTTCCATTGGAAAATAATTGCTGTTCTGAAGTTTTGACATTGTAAGCTTTTGCTTACATGGGGTCGATTATCTGTCGTTCGCTCTTCTGAGCATGTGATATGGTAATATAGACCCTCCAATATCTGTGGGTTCAGTGAACTGGTTAGGCATAAGCCTACTGCCTGTGTTTGGGGAAAATGAAGGGGGTGTCTGGATGTCAACCTCTGTGTCAGATTCAACCTCTGGACCCCTGACTATGCCTCAGTTTTGCCAACATCATCATCAGTGTCTGATGAACACAGACATCAGGTAGCACAGGGCCTACACTCTCACTGTCATGCTCACCTGTGATAAAAAGGAAGAAACACAGGTGTACATTAATACCTGCACTATTATGGTTCAATCTATGCTAAAGAACTAACAGTGCTGGCACTATTACAGACAGTACAGCAATACACACAACAGGCCTAAAATTACACAATATGATATTTTTTTAAATTGATCTGCAGTACTTCCATAAATTTATTTGGCTTACCATCTGCAGGAGGCATATGTCACTGGATTCCTGATGGTCCTGGAATATGTTAAGCAAGAGGGCAACATCTTTACATTTAACAGTAAGACAGGTGTTAATACATATATTACTCTATATCTGCATTAACTCTACATTCAAGAACATGGCTGACAACTCCAAACTGAGCTTATCACTGTAGCAATTTCAATCCCCTCCCAAAAGTCATGTGATACAGAAGTAACTTTTATTTCAATTGTTTTACTATACAACATATTCAACTGATCATATAACAAAGCCTACCTGGAAGCTCCTCCTGGGATTCAGAAGGAGTGGTGCCCATGTCAAGGACATACTGTGCTCTACTCTGCTGTGAGCTCTCATGTTGGATATTCGACAATAACTCTTTATTGGGGGTAAGAGGTGGCTCTGTAGCAGGCCCTCCACTATTACCTTTGATCTTGGTCAACAGTAGCAGCTCACCTCTGTGCAGAGGTAATCATGTCAATGGGCATGTGTCACACCTGTTCATATGTCCAACTGTGGCCACCCACAGAATTGATGTTGGCAACAATCCGCTGCCATGCTAATAGCCTTTCCTGCATATTGGGCTGACCCTTTCCCAGCAGAAATGCCCCAAGTTGATGGAGAGTGTCAACAGTGATATTGTTCTCCACTTGACTGAAGGGGTGATCTGTGCCTCACTGACATTTTGTGTCCTAAAAATTATAATATACATATAAGTATCACATAACTACAAAGTACCTGCTACCAGATAAAACAGTAAAGGTAGGCAGTCAGTAGTACCCACTGGAAAACATGAAACAGTCTACAGTTGTGAAATACTAACAACAGGCAGGATGCAAAACAAGGAGAGTAGCAAGAGCAACATATCCTTGTATGTGCCATAGCAGTAACTCTACTGTGCTCCCCCCAAACAAATAGTTCTGTCTAGTGTGTGACATAGCATTAACTTTTCTTTACCACCCCCATCCACAAAAGAACAGGCACATGAACCATGAACCATTTTGCTAATAAAACATCGTTGAAATGCTAAAAGTGCTTTCAAAGGACATGTCTCTTAAACATTATACGTATGTATCATACAGCTTTCTATGTTTATGTAATGTCAATCATGCGTACCTCTGAAATGGCTTAACAAACATGGTTATGCCATCATTACACTTCTAACTAATGCATACAGATAAAAGTGTAAAAGCCTTTGCTTCACATTATTCGTGAATATATTCCAGCATATGCATTATGTAGGTAACAAAATGGGACCATACCTCCCGGAGTTCAGTACTCCTCTGTAAATACATCTTTGGAACAAATTTGCTTTTGTGAAGTCGTGTAAACATGTAGCAACTGTCTTCATCATCAGTTTTTCTAGCTAGACATTTGCCATTTTATAATAGAGTATATTATTAATGGCTTGCATCTGTCTTAGACTGTGTTTCAGAGATGCTAATTACAGCATAAGCAGCTGAATTGAATGCTAATCAACCAATCTGGTGTAGCTATTCAACAAGTTATAAAGCAACCACTTAGACTCCATGACGTTTGTTCCTGTGAACTTCAAAAGTAGTGGAGTACAGACACAGAAATTCTACACAGAATGTTAGGAGCTGCTGCTGCTGCTTAACTCCATTTTTATGTGCTACAGGCTGCAGCCAATGTTGCTGGTGCTGCCAACAGGCCTAGGCTGAGACGGATAAGAGTTTTCAGGCCACATTTAACTTATCACAATATACATGACATGGACATTGTAGAGTGCTACAGGGTGGACAGGGACAAAATACAAGAACTTTGTGACCTCTGCCAACCTCAGCTCAGAGCCAGAGCCTTTACCTCCCCATGTATTGGCTGCGTACTGCTTGCATCACAGTCAGCCCTGAACCAACACTGTGGCAACTGCTGCAATTACGACATAAGTCCGGAACACATACTGTATTGTATAATAATATTATGGCATGTCCTTGTATTTCATCACTTGATACAGTAAGCAAGTAAAAGGTGGGAGATTTGTACACAAATTAATGTAAAAAGTGACTGCAGAGAGTTGTTTGTCTTGTATGTGTCCATTAGCAAGTAGCAGGCCTCAGCCATCAAAGATTCAGACATTCATACATCTTCAAATGTACTGATGATCACTGCATGCCTTCAGTTTAGCACCATACATTTCTATTGGGAAATCATAATAGGGAGATGTTAGAAAGTAATGAGACATATTGTAGATTCTGACTTCACAACCCTCACAAGATCAAACAGGCAGAATGCAAGAAAAGGAGAGTAACGAGCAACATATCCTTGGTTGTGCCATAACAGTAGCTCAGCCTGGGTCCACCCCTCCCCTTGAAAGAACAGTGTACTCTTGCATGTACCATAACAGGAACTCATTTTTGTCCCCCCAAAAGAGCAGTTTGTACTTGTTTGTGCCTTGCAACCTACCCTTCATTTGATGGCAACTGCATATCATAGTATTCCCAGTTAATATCCTTCCATACCTCTCAACTGTACAGATTTTCACAGAATGTCCACATTTTCACCTCATATTTTTGGTCCTTTTTTTAAATAAGATGGTGTTTTTCTGACAAATTTGTAGCAAATCATTAAAGATTGACATTAGAAAATAATGACAGACATTTGGGTTTCAGACTTTATATCCTTCAGAAAATTTATGTTAATGCAAAACCTTTTATTCTATCAACGTTTTATGTTTGTAAAAGCAATATTTAAAAATTGTCCCTATTTTTGGGCCTTTGTCCCACTTTTATTCATGGCTTTGTCCAGATTTCTTGCTCTAAGAGGTTGAGAGGTATGAGATTCCTCACACATTTTAAGATAAATGATATAGACTGGCTTATACACTGCATGTCTGAGAGTACTGGTCAGATAACAGATGAATGATCAAGAAACACAGAAAGGTAAGACAGAGTTGTATATTTGCAAGGAATAATCTTAACAGGTTGTGTGATCACAAAGTGCATTCCATCCAAATATATTAAATATAATACATTTTCAAATAATATGTTATGCCTTAATATCAGTGTACATTCAGTTGTACTTGGTTGTGTGAGAAATTACTTCATTTCTTTGCTTCAAAGCCACTTGTGTAACAAAGATGGATAAGTCAACCATCCTGTTTTCTAAAGGTACATTGGAATGAGATTTGGGATCCAGACCTATGTAGACATATCTCATGTGTACTAACATTTTCTATTGTGTATGTCATAGACTGATTTTCCTCATTTCAACTCTCTCTCATTTTTTTTTTCTGGGTGGCCTCTGTTTGCTCGATGCACCACTTAGCACAAATAGCTTTGGCTGTGCTCATCTCATTTGCATGAGATAGACCACCAAAATAGCAAAAAACACCAATATTACAAGCATGAAGGAATGTTTAAACACAGAGATGATGAAAGATTTCCTTTATTAACATGTCCTGGTACCTCGGCAATTCACCTTCAGTGGAACACCTCACTATACAAAACCCATCTCTTTATATACCCTAAAGCAATTCAATCATTAATCAATTAAACAAATTAAAATACGAATTTAAAGTGCAAATTTAAAGTGCAACTACTCTACTTTAACCAAATTTAAATGATGATGGTGTTTTTCCTGGGGGGAATGTTTGGAGCGGGTTATGTACATATTGGTTTGCCTCAGTTCCCAAATGACAGTGTCTTTATACCTCCAAAATGTTCCATAGCTATTAATGCTTTTGAACATGTGGTCTGTGCAAGCATTGAGAGAGAATACAATGATTTTTGTAGGAAGGGTAGAGTATTCAATCTCTCTAAAAATGAATGGCTCACTCTAAAGGATTTTAGAACTAAACTAGATAGAGTGACCGTGAGACCAGCGGATAAAGGAGGTAATTGGGTAGTCATGGACACTGTCAAATATGACCATATTATTGACATACTGCTTAAGGAAGATACTTATATGAAATTGAATAATAAGCCTCTGAAACGTTATACGGATGAACTTGTTGAGTTGCTGGAGAGGGGCGAGAGATTAGGGTTTTTCCTGAGTTGTGATGTTAAAAAGTTGGTAGTGAGGGAACCACAGCACCCCTACATTTATGCCATTCCAAAAATTCATAAGGGCATGGTTAATCCACCAGGGAGACCCATCATCTCAGGGATAGGTTCTTTCATTGAAAGAGTGAACAAACTTCTTGATTTTCATTTCAAAAGTTATTTGCCCAAGGTATTTTCTCATGTGAAAAATACTGAGGATGTATGTAAAGCGCTGAGTGGGATGATGTGGGACAAAGAATTTTATTGGGCCACAGTAGATGTTTCATCTTTATATACTAATATTGATAAACAATGGGGCCTGGAGGCCATGAAAAAGATGATGGGTGAGGGTCCTCATACAGTGTTTTTGCTGTCCCTGTTGGAATATAGTCTTACACACAATTATTTTGTGTGGAAGAAGGATTTTTACCTTCAAGTTAAAGGGACAGCCATGGGAGCAGCTTTTCCCCCTACCTACGCAGTGATATACATGGGTGAATTTGAAAAGGAGTTTATGCTGCAGAATGCTTTTTCCATTAATAATGTCGTGTTTTACAAATGATACATTGATGATCTTATCTTTGTTTGTAAGGGAGAATCTTCTTTGTTTAATGTTTTCATGCAAGATATGAACAGAAATACACATGGGTTAAATTTCACATTCAAATGTTCGAGAGAAAAAATATCATTTTTGGATGTGGAATTTTATATTGGAAGGGATAATATGGTACAGCATAGACCTTTTAGGAAACCCACCTCAGTTAACAACTTTTTGCATGCCAGTAGCATGCACATTCCACATTTGAACAAAGCATTGCCAGAAGGGGAGTTTAGGAGAAATCTTAGTAACACTTCTGACCCAAATTTATGGGATGAAGATCTTAATGAAGTGTTCGTGAGACTTTCTTCTAGAGGCTATATGGAAACAACATTGTTAGGCATCAAGAATAGGTTGTGTGGAGGGAATAAACCTAGGGGTGGGTACCATAAATGGTGGCCAGTGTCAAATGAACAGGATAGATTATTTTTTGTGTCTAGGTATTCTGAATTTCCATGGGTAGTTGAGAAAATTGTCAAACAATTTTGGCATGTGGTTTGTGATGATTTGACCATTGGACATCTGTTTCCCAGGCATATAACTTTTCCTATAGTAGGTATAACAATTTGAAGGATTGTTAACCAGAAAGTTGAAACATTCCACAGACACAAACGTTGGTATGCAACGTTGTGGACGATGTTCTGTGTGTGATAGAATTAGTAACCTACATGGAAAGAAGATCAATGGGAAAAAGTATTTAGCCTTTGAGAAATTTGATTGTTCTTCACAGCGGGTGGTTTATATCTTGGGGTGTGACTGTGTTAAGCCACTTTGGTACGTGGGTCAAACTATAAGGAAAGTTAAAATTCGCATCCTTGAACATTTGGGGGATATTAGAAGAGGCAACATGGACAGCCCTGTGGCTTCACATTTTGCCAAAATGCATAATGACAACAGTGATGGACTCATTTTCAGTGTGTTGGCTAGACCACATTTTGAGGGAGGTAATTTTAAAACTGAATTGAATAGATTAGAATACAAAATGATTTATAATTATCATACTTTACATCCGAGGGGTATGAATTTAGACAGTGGCATCATAGTATAAATTTAGATAATGACATTAGTTGATATTAGTTGAACAAAGTCAGTGCTTTATTTATTAAGTCTGTCTTGAATTATAGTTATGTTGGTATGCAAGCAAGAAAAAAAAAAATTAATTTTGTTAACAGTGATTTTCAACTTTTGTAATGTCATATTGTATATTGCATTTGCAGTCATACACTGTCATGAATTCAGAATTTGGTTAAAGTAGAGTAGTTGCACTTTAAATTTGCACTTTAAATTTGCATTTTAAATTCGTATTTTAAATTGTTTAATTGATTAATGATTGAATTGCTTTAGGGTATATAAAGAGATAGTTTTTGTATGGTGAAGTGTTCCACTGAAGGCGAATTGCAGAGGTACCAGGACATGTTAATAAAGGAAACTTTCAATATCTCTGTGTTTGAATGTTCCTTCATGCTTGGAATATTGGTGTTTTTTTTTGTTTTGAGGCTGAGTATTGGTGTTTTTTACCACCCAAATAGCAGACAGAACCCAGACAGCCAGAAACATAAACCAGATACATTCAATTAATACTACTGGCCATTGTACAAACACTTTGCCTGGCAGTGCACACCCTTGAGCACCATGTCTGTGCGATGGTAAGCAATGCCCAACCCTTTCAAATGTTGCAAAACCAAAAAGTGTGCACTCTCAGTAAACACAATACCTGCAATTGGTGGGAAACATCATTCTACATTGGTCTTGATCTATGGTATACATGGCAGGTGTTCGTGGAGAGGTTTTGAGATTCTGTGCTCAAAGATGGGGTGGCCAGGCATCCAAAGTGTTTGTTCGACTCCTAGTGAATGAACATGGCCCCAGAATATCGTGGCTCAGATTAAAAGTCAGAGGCATGGAATAGTCTTGGCTGGGCTCTGACCAATGCTACCTTTATCCCTCACACTGGTGAACAATGTAGGAATCACTACAGAGACCTCCAGAGAAGGAAGAGGGATATCCTTGACTATTAAATCGAGGAATGTGGGGCTGGGGACACCCCACAGATGTGCAAGTATCACTTACAGAGAATACTTATAATAGATAAAGGCTGGATATAGTCAGGATTGCTAGTCATAATGGCATTCTGTTCTGTTGTGTTTTTTCTGCAACCATCACAGACCAAGAACTGAATGCGTGAACCCATGCTGCTAGATTAGCATGGATGCAAGAAGTGTTTAGTATGTATACAATATGAACAGTACTGTTATTTTAGCATTAAAAGTAGAGGCACTTTTATTGGTTTGTATACAGTTGTTTCAAATTGAGCATTCATTGCTCATCTGTAGCAAGAAAGTATGCATGCATTAGTCTGGAGGCCAAAACAACAGTTCAATATTAGAGAGTAATCAGAGATTGCAGGTTCAAAAACACACTACCCAAAGATACAATGCTGTTAAGTTTTCATCAGTATTGCAGTCAAAGTTCTAAAGCAATGGCACCAATGGCCTGCTGTAAACTGTAATCAGTATAATTGGAACATGCATATGTGCAATATATGCACACATCAAGGCTTGCTTTCTGCAGTTCATATAATGTGCATCTGTTATGATCAGAGTAGTCTTAATAGTAAAAAAAATATTTGTTAGGAGTTGGTAGTGTTAAAAGCAAAGGTAACAGAACAGAGTCAAATAATTGTATCAATGCACATATGAATCTGTTAATGTTCTCCCTTGTTTTTCTCTCTCTCTCACCCCAACTCTTATGTTCTCTTTTTTTTTTTCCACAACACAGCTGGGTAGGCCTGCCCCAAAGGATCAACCTGCCTCCACTCCACTGGCTATGGCACCAATGTCCAACACATCTGGGATGCAACCTGGTAACACATTTGCTGCTCCTGCACTACCTGTCCCCACAAGATAGGCAGTGGTTCCTTCCAGAGCAGTGGCAGAGGTGGTGATTTTATCACCCATGATGAGCTGTCAGAGTTGGTGTGTAATACTGTGCACCACACAGTTGGTGCATGCCTACACTGGATGGAGACACTGCTCTCCACCATTGTATTGAATAACACAAGGATACACAGATGTCAGACACTGCAGCCATTGGCACAGTGAGGTGTCAATGATGAGTCTAATGGGTGATGACTCAATTCTCACTGTCACCCAGCTTGATGTCCATGAGTTTGCGATGTCACCACCCTCTCCCCCATGATAGTGTTCACCCACCTCTTGTGTCATTCCTGTCCCTGTCACTCATCTTGTTTGTCTTGTCTGTCTGTAATTGCTTCCTCACTTACCCAACTTACCTTACCCAGACATTCCTACATACCTTCCCCAACATTCCTGTCTCTCTCAAAAAAAAAAAATGGGCATCTGTCCCCCCCAAAAAAAAATGTCGCATACATAGCTTTCCATTTCATACACATTTTCATGGCACACTTAATTTGGACCAGTTGGCTATATAACATGATTGTGTTTTGGTCACCCCCTCTTTCTGGTGGTGAAAGTCCAAATTCAGCTAATATTTTGCATATATGATCATATTTTACTATTGAAGAACTGGATAGCTATGGTTCTTTCCTACATCCCCCTGAACATTCCTGCCCTCCTTTCACTTTGTTTTCCCCCTGCTTGCTCCCATTTCACCACTTTCTTATCTTTCCCATTTCTTTTCTTTAAAGCATAACTGCACAATGGTGTGCATCTCACACTAATACATGGCTATGACAAAAAGCAGTTATAAGTGTTATATACAGCTGTATTGGAAACCACTACCATCTAGCCATATTTTAGAGACTCCATACCAACTATCACACTTTAGAATTTGGATTTACACATACAAATATTTGAAACTGTTATGTACATCTGGATTCAAACCCAGTACTATCTGACCCCAAAAATGAATGGATCAATGCATTACAGATGGTGCTACAGACTCAGTTGTGTAGCATGTGTATTTTAGAGACTGAATAGCAAATGGTAGAATTAACTGCTGTTCCATACACCTACTACTTAACTGATTCTCTAGCTGCAGGTATTAATTAACTTAATGCAATAATACATTCCTTTTTGTGGCAAGATGGTACTGGCTCTGAAGACAGCTGTAGCTAATACATTGAACTACTTTTGTATTACCGTTGCTTAATGATGTTGTGTGTTGAACACCATCAAGCACAAATGCTTGATAAAAAGAAATGGGTGTCACACAATAATGCATTATAAAACAGTACTGGAGATTGTGCATTGATGCTTCATACAAGATTAACGAGGAAGATATGACATTGGTGATATGGGGAATAAGTACAGGGGAGTACAAAAGGAAATCCTTGCTAAACTGTGTCAGTTACTATTGATTGTATAAAATACATCTGTAACCTAACTGACTCTGTGGCAGGATGTGTTAATGCATCGGTTGATAGATGGCCTGCTGACAAATGTCAGGTGGCATGATACCAGTGTACCCACAGGCCCTACTCTTCTCATCTCTCCATGGACATTAGCCTGGTACACACCTAGGAACACCTGCACTTATGGACCTCAGTACTGACAAATGTGTCAGTGTGCATTACTGACAATAACAGTGTCTGTGTGTTTGTAAACTTGTAGTTGAAAATACTCTGAGGGCCTTCTCACCCACTACACCCTCCATTGCTATACTTAGAAATGGCTGCTGCTGTAATTGACATTAAATGTACCTTGTTACACTCTTCACCCTATGGGCTACCTGGAGCTTGCAGTACCAGCATAACACTGTTCTACAAATAAGTAGCTAGGCGTGAGTTACCGTGTGTATTTGTGTAGAATTGTGTGCGAGTGTGCATATTTGTAGGAGACAGCATTCTGGGGCCACATTCTCCAAATACAATGAACCTTGCCATACATTATAAGGGATAATGATGTTGCTGACATTAGGAAAGCCATGGCAAACCCTCACCCTACCATCCCTGTGGCACGTGCAATAAATACATATCCCTGTAGTAGCACTGATTAGATAGACAAGGGTTTGTATTTCAGCCCTGGTCAATGTGTGATTGTGGGTATGTCAGAGCATTATCATGGGTTTCATAGGTTCATAGGTTCATAGGTTCATACTAGGCTATCTGCCCGAGGGCATTTATAAGCCTAGCCCATTGTTTTGTGGCTTACGCCACCCCTTTAGTATGGGGAACTATACCCATTATTTTGCTGTGCCTCTGTCGAGCAGTGACACTGAGGTAATTCCTGGGGTATATCTGCGATCTCCCATCCATTGGTCAAGATTTCTCTTGAACAAGGCCAGCGAGGTGCTCTGCCTCACATGTACCGGGATTTTGTTCCACAGCATAGGGAGTCTTTGGGTGATGAATCTATCCCTCCAGCACGTCCTATTAATAGCCGTGTCGAGGTTTAAGTCTCCCGCCCTTGTGGCTCTGATGGATCTAGATTTTTGAGGTGAAGCATATTCATCAAATCTGGGTTTGACATGGCCTTGTATGTTAGGCAAAGGTCACCTCTGAGCAAGCGGTGGCGACTGAATAGAGCTGGAGTTCTTTCAGTCGGGCAGCATAGGACAGATTTTGAGACCCTTTATCCTTTTGGTGAGGAACTTTGTGGCCTCTCCAGCTGCTGCAAGTGTCAGGTCAGATACATTCTGAATGGGGCATTGTACTCAATCATTGGTCTGATGAGTGATGAGTAAAGGGAGACTATGACCTCCCTTGATCTAGATGAGAATCCCTTCATGATAAGGTGGGCAATGTAGAAGGACTTCCTAACTACTTTAGCTACATGGGTGTCGAATGACAGACTACTATCAACCTGGGTCCCCAGGTCCCTGATAACTTCTTCTGTGCTCAGTGGATTGCCACCTATTTGGTAGCTAGGGGTAACCTTGTTTTTCCTGAAGGGTATGACTATGCATTTTTTGGCATTTAACTTTAGGCCGTGGCTCTGGCACCAGTTATCCGTTTCTGTGAGACCCTTCTGAAGGATATCTGTGTCAGATGTGTTTTCTACTATGGCCCAGTTTGCAGTCATCTGCAAACTTTGTCAGCCATAACCCTCCTGTGTTTGCTTGTACTTGGAAAAGTAGATGCCAAACAAGAGTGGGCCCAGGACTGAGCCCTGTGGGACACCACTTGTGACAGGCTTTGAGTCTGACATGGCGCCAGCAACTCTGACCCTGTGGGTTCTGTCACTCAGCCAGTTTGCAACCCATCTTGTGATGTATGGGTTAACATTTAAGCTGATGAGTTTTCAATGATACCCGAGTGGGGTATTGTATCGAAGGCCTTAGCCAGATCGAGGTAGGCTGTATGGACTGCCTTTCCTCATCAATGGCTTTGGTGACTGTTTGAAAAAGTCAACCAAGTTTAAAAGGCATGATCTGCCTTTGACAAAGCCAAACTGGGTTGGATCCAAAGTCTGCAAATTCCTATGTCTTTATTTATGAGGTCCATTATGATCCTCTCCATGGCTTTGCAGATAAGGCTTGTCAAGCTAATGGGCGGTAATTTCCAGGGTCTGTGGAGGCACCGCCTTTGTGAAGTGGGACCACAGTTGCAGTGCGCCACTCCTGGAGTGCGTATCCAGAGGTAAGACTTTGATTAAACAGCTGTCCTAGCTGTGGGTTTAATTCCTCATTGAGTTCGTGGAGCACACAGCCGGGGACACCATCGGGTCCCATGGATGCTGTGTTTTTGCTTTGGAGAGAGCAGTTCTCACTTGGGCGCTGGAGATGTTTGGGGGCTGCACTCATTTGGTATAGATATCTCTCCTTTTGGGGAGGGGGAGAAGTTTGCACTGAACCTGTCAGCCAGTATGTTGGCAATGTCTGTAGGATCAGTAATCTTCACATCATTTTGAACTAGTTCTGAGCATATCTGGGAGTTTCCTCCTAGGTTTCTAAAATAGCTAAAGAAGGCCTTATGATTGTCTTTTGAGTCTTTAGCTATTTTTCTCTCGAAATTTGCTTTGGATGATTTTATGAGAGCTCTTAGTTTTTACTTATAGTGATCAAGGGTGTCTTACCTTTTAAGGATTTTGCTCTATCTTGTAGTAGCTTCCTCCTTTTGTTGTAGAGTTTGTTTATGGCTGGGGTCCACCAGACTGGACGCTTGCCTTTGGTACAAAGAGTCTTTGTTTTGCTTGGGATTGCCTTATCCATGCAGTCCTGCAGGTGCTGGTAGAAGGCGTTTGTAAGTGATTCAGCGGCTTGAGTATTGTTTTCCGCCGGCTCGGGGCCTGAAAGGAGACCACACTAGTCTTTAGAAGTGTGAAGTCGGCTTTTGAGAAGTTCTTTACTGTGGTCTTTTTATTTCAGGTGGGGTGGGATGAGGACCTCCAGCGAGATTAGTTTGTGATCTGATCTCACCAGTGAGGGGTATACTTCGGTGTTGAACATTGTGCTCCCATGTTCGTGATGATGAGATCAAGTATGTTATCTCCTCTTGTGGGGATGGTGACTAGTTGTTCCATGGCATTTGAGTTTATGAATTCCAGGAACTTTTGGGCTAGGGTGTTTGGGCTTGAGTAGTGTTCCCAGTCTATATTAGGGTAATTGAAGTCACCTAGTATGATGGTGTTTGGTGATACATTTATCCCTCTAGTGTTTTCAGGAAGGCCATGTGAGTTTCCTGAGTTTGTGAGGGTGGCCTGTAACATGCTACAATTTGCAGAGCAGTCTTGCCTATGGTTAATTGCACCTGGATGGTCTCCGATGCATCGTGCATTGCCACCAGTCTTGAGGTGTGGGTGTCCTTGATGAATATGGATACCCCCTCCTTTCTTGGTATTGTCCGGATTTTGGGGCGGAACGCATGATATGAGGTAAAACCTGATAGCGCTGGGGTGCTCTCAGGAGCCTTGAACCAGGTTTCTGTCACAGCACAGACATCGATGTTCTCCATACTGAGAAGGGCCTCGAGTGCGTGCATTTTGAGATTTAGACTTCTGGCATTGAGCAGCATTACCCTTAGTTTTTCCTTTTTGTGTTCTAGGGTGGTAGGTTTAGAATTTGAGCCTTGCCTAAAAAGGCACTATGGGGTGGCAAGAGCCTTTGCCAATATCCGGAATCCCAGGGTGACAGGTGCAAGCCGTCCCTTGCAACAGCGTGGCTTGTCCAGCATGTCATCCCAGGAAGACAGATACTGGATCCCCTTTGAATGACACCAGTGTTTAAGCCAATTGTTAAAGCTGATCATCTTATCTCTGTATTGTGGCATCATTCTTGGTGAAGGTAGGATACTGCTCAAGGTCAGGGTCATACCTGCCTGGGCTACATAATCAGAGAGCTCCTCAATGTCTCTTTTCATGTAGTCCAAGGAGGTGCGTCTCAGGTCATTTACACCAGCGTGGACAATGACTGAGTCATATTTGTACCTGCTGTTGAGAGACCTGAGTGCTTGCGTTATGTGGCGGGTTCTAGCCCGACAGGCAGCTTACTGTGACCTTCTCCTTACTCAGTCTGGTGAGCGGGACATCAGTGTGTCTGACTATGGAGTCACCAATGACTAGTGTGTCTGGCATTGTGTTTGGCCTTAAGGGCTGTGACTGTTTGACACTCTGACTGTGAGGTCTATGTGTTGCGGGTGTTGTGTTCTGAGGTGGTGGTTGTTTGGGTGTCTGCTTTGGTGGCCTCTGCTGTTTTGGTAGATTTTTGATCAGAGCCTCAGTATGTCTTTGTGTGTTTATGTGTATGATTTGAGGTTGTAATGGTACTATGTGAGACTGGGTCTATAGTGTGTGTGGTAACCTTCTCCTCCTGACTGGTCTTGCCAGTCCTATGTTGAGAGAGCTCAGCCTCCAGTTTGGCGTATAGTTGCATCTCTCGCATGTATTTGTGTTTTGTGGGAGGAGGAAAGGGTTGTCTGTGTACATGAGGCAATTGAAACATTGCCTCAATATTCAGGTTCACCAGCTGAGCAGGAGAGGACACTAGCAACTGATCCCTCGACATGCTAGAAGGGTAGGCAAAACTTTAAAAAGATTCCGGGGCGTGGGTGACCGAGAAATGGGGGTTGCCTTTTGGGGTACTATCTATGACAAGAGTGCCGTATCAAGGTAATAAGTACTGTAGGAGCAAGTGCTAGGTTTGATAGATAGAGAATAGTCTACTTGGAGTCAAGTAGAGTTGATCTTTTAGTTATAGGATACGCTGATTTGATCAGTAGTATAGTTCGAGGAAGGTAGTTTTAAGGGAAAATTTGAAGAGTGGACTTTAGGTAGCCGAATAGTTTAAACCTGCTTAACCGGCACTGCCCTAGTGTGCAACAGTGGCAGCTCAGCTAAATCGCTCTAAATCGCTAGCGTTTAGCGTTTTATACCAGGGGCTGGAAAAAGCTAGAAACTGGCCCAAAACGACCAATAAACTACTAGTTACTGGCTGAAACCTCACAAAACTGGACAAAGGCAGCTCAATGCTTCCCACTCCCACTGGTAAGCAAGGTAGCCTCCTTCCCCAAATAAGGCAAGGAAACAGTACACAGGAACTACAACCAAAGCCCAGGAATCAGCAACTCTGAAACTGGACTAAACTAGTAAAGCAGGAAAGCAAGGTAGCTTCCTTCCCCAAATAAGGCAAGGAAACAGTACACAGGAACTACAACCAAAGCCCAGGAATCAGCAACTCTGAAACTGGACTAAACTAGTAAAGCAGGAAAAACAAGAGATATTTTTTTCTTTTTTTTTTTACACAAAACAGGCAGAAACAGGTACAGCAAACACTTATAAATGCTATGAATCAGCTACTACAGCTTACACAGAAGAATTTGCTACAAGTACAGTCAAATAGTAACAAACAAGGATTCCAAGTGCAATATTAAGTTAATTGCAGTTTCAACAGCTTCAATGTAACAGAAAGGCAGGCGAAATACAGTTGCTAGGTATTCAGATGTGGAAAGCAACAAAAATATACTTAGTATCAAGAAAAGTCGCTTATTCAGCTCTCTGCAGCCTGGATTACTCTGCTGGCCCACGTGGAGTCTGTGCTGAGTAGGTACAAGCTGAAAGTTTTATACCAGGGGCTGGAAAAAGCTAGAAACTGGCCCAAAACGACCAATAAACTACTAGTTACTGGCTGAAACCTCACAAAACTGGACAAAAGGCAGCTCAATGCTTCCCACTCCCACTGGTAAGCAAGGTAGCTTCCCTTCCCCAAATAAGGCAAGGAAACAGTACACAGGAACTACAACCAAAGCCCAGGAATCAGCAACTCTGAAACTGGACTAAACTAGTAAAGCAGGAAAGCAAGGTAGCTTCCTTCCCCAAATAAGGCAAGGAAACAGTACACAGGAACTACAAACCAAAGCCCAGGAATCAGCAACTCTGAAACTGGACTAAACTAGTAAAGCAGGAAAAACAAGAGATATTTTTTTTTCTTTTTTTCACAAAACAGGCAGAAACAGGTACAGCAAACACTTATAAATGCTATGAATCAGCTACTACAGCTTACACAGAAGAATTTGCTACAAATACAGTCAAATAGTAACAAACAAGGATTCCAAGTGCAATATTAAGTTAAATGCAGTAAAAACAGCTTCAATGTAACAGAAAGGCAGGCGAAATACAGTTGGTAGGTATTCAGATGTGGAAAGCAACAAAAAATATACTTAGTATCAAGAAAAGTCGCTTATTCAGCTCTCTGCAGCCTGGATTACTCTGCTGGCCCACGTGGAGTCTGTGCTGAGTAGGTACAAGCTGAAAGTTTTATACCAGGGGCTGGAAAAGCTAGAAACTGGCCCAAAACGACCAATAAACTACTAGTTACTGGCTGAAACCTCACAAAACTGGACAAAGGCAGCTCAATGCTTCCCACTCCCACTGGTAAGCAAGGTAGCCTCCCTTCCCCCAAATATGGCAAGGAAACAGTACACAGGAACTACAACCAAAGCCCAGGAATCAGCAACTCTGAAACTGGACTAAACTAGTAAAGCAGGAAAGCAAGGTAGCTTCCTTCCCCAAATAAGGCAAGGAAACAGTACACAGGAACTACAACCAAAGCCCAGGAATCAGCAACTCTGAAACTGGACTAAACTAGTAAAGCAGGAAAAACAAGAGATATTTTTTTTTTTTTTTTTTTTTTCACATAACAGGCAGAAACAGGTACAGCAAACACTTATAAATGCTATGAATCAGCTACTACAGCTTACACAGAAGAATTTGCTACAAATACAGTCAAATAGTAACAAACAAGGATTCCAAGTGCAATATTAAGTTAAATGCAGTAAAAACAGCTTCAATGTAACAGAAAGGCAGGCGAAATACAGTTGCTAGGTATTCAGATGTGGAAAGCAACAAAAAATATACATAGTATCAAGAAAAGTCGCTTATTCAGCTCTCTGCAGCCTGGATTACTCTGCTGGCCCACGTGGAGTCTGTGCTGAGTAGGTACAAGCTGAAAGTTTTATACCAGGGGGCTGGAAAAAGCTAGAAACTGGCCCAAAACGACCAATAAACTACTAGTTACTGGCTGAAACCTCACAAAACTGGACAAAAGGCAGCTCAATGCTTCCCACTCCCACTGGTAAGCAAGGTAGCTTCCCTTACCCCAAATAAGGCAAGGAAACAGTACACAGGAACTACAACCAAAGCCCAGGAATCAGCAACTCTGAAACTGGACTAAACTAGTAAAGCAGGAAAGCAAGGTAGCTTCCCTTCCCCAAATAAGGCAAGGAAACAGTACACAGGAACTACAACCAAAGCCCAGGAATCAGCAACTCTGAAACTGGACTAAACTAGTAAAGCAGGAAAAACAAGAGATATTTTTTTCTTTTTTTCTTTTTTCACAAAACAGGCAGAAACAGGTACAGCAAACACTTATAAATGCTATGAATCAGCTACTACAGCTTACACAGAAGAATTTGCTACAAATACAGTCAAATAGTAACAAACAAGGATTCCAAGTGCAATATTAAGTTAAATGCAGTAAAACAGCTTCAATGTAACAGAAAGGCAGGCGAAATACAGTTGCTAGGTATTCAGATGTGGAAAGCAACAAAAAATATACTTAGTATGAAGATAAGTCGCTTATTCAGCTCTCTGCAGCCTGGATTACTCTGCTGGCCCACGTGGAGTCTGTGCTGAGTAGGTACAAGCTGAAAGTTTTATACCAGGGGACAGGAAAAAGCAAGAAACTGGCCCAAAACGACCAATAAACTACTAGTTACTGGCTGAAACCTCACAAAACTGGACAAAGGCAGCTCAATGCTTCCCACTCCCACTGGTAAGCAAGGTAGCCTCCTTCCCCAAATATGGCAAGGAAACAGTACACAGGAACTACAACCAAAGCCCAGGAATCAGCAACTCTGAAACTGGACTAAACTAGTAAAGCAGGAAAGCAAGGCAGCTTCCCTTCCCCCAAATAAGGCAAGGAAACAGTACACAGGAACTACAACCAAAGCTCAGGAATCAGCAACTCTGAAACTGGACTAAACTAGTAAAGCAGGAAAAACAAGAGATATTTTTTTCCTTTTTTTTCACAAAACAGGCAGAAACAGGTACAGCAAACACTTATAAATGCTATGAATCAGCTACTACAGCTTACACAGAAGAATTTGCTACAAATACAGTCAAATAGTAACAAACAAGTGAGTACAATATCCAATGTGGGGTGTGGGTGCTGGGTATACTGTCTTTAAACCATGGTACCCCCAGTACATGCCCCAAAGTCCACTGTATGAGGACTGCTGTCACCATCAACCATACAGGTAACTGATTACACTATCCAGCCCAATGATGCATTTGCTGTGTGCAAAATCTCTGTAACAGAATGGACTCACTGACAAGGTAGTTAGAACTGATAAACCCAGGTCTGTCAAATGTGTCTATGACTGTATGTGTTTGTCAATGTGGATATGACAGTATGTCATACTATGTATTGTTCATTAACACCAGTACATCCCCCATTACCATACTGTACAAGGCCTGATGATGTTCTTCACTTAACAGGAAACTCGGGACACACCTCACCCTAAAAGCTCTGTGGTGTGTGCAATTAAGGCCGAACACATTAGTAGCAATAAGTACTTAGGTAGGGGTTCTACTCTCAGTGTTGCCAAGTAAGTGTGTGTGTATGTGAAGAGATCTACTTTAGTTTGTAGTAAATATATGCCCCAAGAGATCATTTGTCCAAGAACTAACTGGCAAAAGGTAACATTTCAAAGCAATCATCTTGTGGAAATACATTCAATCAAAAGTAGTAGGGATGTGTAAATACCCTCTTCCCCACTGGCTGTACAGCGATACTAGAGTTGGTATATATACATGGGTATGGTTGTTGTGGGCACAGTCACCCACACTGGAGTTATTGCTGTGTGTATCCCCCTGCTTAGTGTGCCGTTATACTGTACAGTTTATGTTAACAGGTTAAATAGTTGTTAATCACACTATGTGTGTTTCTACATCACCCCACACCCTCCAAAGTGGGGGGGGGGGCTGTGCCACCAACACCAGCACAACTATGTTTACCAACTCCAGGATTGCACTACATTGGGGAAATGAACATATACCCTGCCGGTACCATTGTCAATGACATTAAACTGGTGGACTGATTATTTACTGATGTGATATTTTGGCAATTTGGTCTTGGTGAAATTACATAGGCCAAAATGAGTTCACTGCAAAATGAAGTACATCCATGTGAACAGTATTCTCTGTATTGCATCAACACCAGAGCCTGTGTGTGTGTGTGTTATTCACAAATATTTGGTGTGTGCCACCCACTACACTTACCATTGTCCACTGTAGAAGAGCTGCTTACATCAGCCACCATGCACTCACCTGTATACACCCCTCAGACCTATCAGCCTTGTGGCACATGCAGTAACTGTTATACAGACCTGTTACCTGTGTTCAACTGTATCCGGGAAATGACATAGTCAATGTGTTACCACAGTGCCACACCCTTTTAGGAAAGGACAGCAGACCAACATCCTGCTGACAGACACCTAGAATACAAACAGAATACATTATGGAGACCACAATCAGTCAGTGTTAATAACAACTATAATGCATCAAGGCTGGACAGCTACACATCCTGACGTGTAAGCATTAATCATTCCAGCTGAAAACACTTTAAACAGCATTACATTGTTAAACCTTAGTACATTCACCCTGTGCATCAGAACCATATTAGCCTGTCCCTGCATCAATGGTATGAATGACAGGGATGTGGCACAGGTATCATCATATGCACAGGGTGTGTTGTGGGTTTGCCAGAGGCCTGGGCTGAGCCATTTGGTTGACAGCATGTGTGTGGGTTAGGAGGTTCTTTATTACATGGGCTGTGCAGACGTGGTGTGTGTAGGTATGGAGGTGCCCTAGCTTTGTTGGAGATGTGTGTGTGTGTGTGTATGTATGCACACATTTCTGCCATGTGGTTGTCCTGTACAGGACAGCTGCAGACATTACATGGCAGGGTGTACAGTTCACCATGTCCAGCCACGGACAAGGGAACTGTGCCTGCCAGGGGTTCCACGGGCACTACCAAGCAGAAGCCCAGATATGGTACTCTCCTCTGATGATGACACTTGCCCACTGGATCCGCATCCCTCTTGGGACTGGCCAGGATCACGTGCATGTGGCCTGTTGTGTTGTGGTGTGGACAGCATCCCCTTGCAGTGCTGGTGCTGGTACTGCCACTATGGGAGTGGCTGTGAGTTGTTGCATGTCCACAGAGACCTCCACCTGTTGGTGTTGCTGACCTACGTCCACATGGCCAATACCCTACTCCCACCACATGCTCTACCACAGACACCACATGGTTGAGGATTCCCATCATCTCACCCAGATGTCTATCCATGATCTCTGCAAAATAATGGTGGGCACCTGCAAGATCACGGACATTGTCACGTACAGCAGGAAGAGTAGCCCTCTGGAGCCTCAGACAATCTCTGGTATAACGTTTCATATGTGCCTGTGCCTTCATGATGGCCCAAGACATGGTTCTGGTGACACCTGCTGTGGCACTTCTGCCAGGGGCATGATGGCCAGCAGCCCTCCTACGAACACTCCTGTACATCTGCCTGTGTGGTACCTCGCTGGTCATCCAGCTATGGCTGCTGTGTACAGATACACTTGCCATAGTCACCAAACATTCCTGTCCCTTGCCAACACCCGACAACTGTCCCTAATCTATGGCCACTGGTGATGGGGTATGTATGGGCATTGTGACTGTGTGCAGAGATGGGGTGGATAAAACTGAGATGTCAACCAATGGCACAGATTCAGCCCCTGACAACCCTGCCTGTGCCTCACTATGCCAATCTTCATTGTGAGAGTCTGTATGGACACTAACATCATTTTGCCACCAGGAGGGACCATGACCCACCTCTACGCCTGTGAGGGGCAGACAAGAAATGAAAATGAAGACCTGTACATTATGGTTTACTTCTACACACACACACACACACACACACACACACACACACACACACACACACACACACACACACACACACACATACACTTACAGGTGAGGTGGCACAAATATATTACACAGACCTTTCATTAATCAACAGTCAACATGCATGACATATGGCACTCAACAGCATGCACTGCAGCCATACTCAATCCTTGTTACCAACATTATACATCTCTATGATGCAAGAGTTGTGTTAGTAGGTGATGCCCCTTCCCCTGGAACACACTGCACCCATGTACACAGTATTGCTGTACAACTGTACAGCACACTGGCATGTACTGTGCACCATACCTCACAAATGTACACACCATTGCTGAATGTGTATATGTGTGGCAGTTATGTTTGCTCTGTTGCTCTCAGCCCCTATTTGTTTGTCTGACACATACCTGGGATGATATGAGGTCTGATGTCAGTAATTAATGACTGTCCTGTGATTTGCAGATCTCCTCATCAGCAGTACATGTATGTGCAATAAAATCAGGTTACACTGACAACCTTCAAAGCTTAATGTGGTTATGAGGAGTGTACACACCCTTGTTGACATGCCAGCCTCTTCCATGATATGCAATGGGGCCACAATACTGCATTTGTTAACATTACACACACCTGATATGTGACATATGACCTGTGCAATCTAATGAGTATCAAACAAATGTACTAGTCATGCAGATACTGAATCAGATGCATACAATATGTGGCTTGAATAAGTGTGCACACCCTTAACACAATGGTTTGTTGAAGCACCTGTTAAGTGAACTACAGCAATCACTATTCCTGAAAGGGGTATACTAGCATGGCCCATCTTCACTTACCATTATTTGGTCACTCTGCCCTACAAATGTCCCCCAACTCTGCCAGATTGCAAGGTCAGCTCATGTGCACAGCCCTTGGAGATCAAACAGTGGCTTCACTATTACTGTAGAGCCAGAGTTATGTCTGGCACAATTCGTAACCATCACTGTGTTCAGATACAGCCATTCTTAGCAAGCTTTGGATGTATGCTTCAGTTCACTGTTGTGTTTCAAGCCAACACCCCTCTCCATCTTCAGCCTTATTGCAGATGCTTGACAACTATGGGGCACACATGAGTGTTATTTTGCAGTGTTCAAAATTCCAAACACCATGTGTACCAGCCTATTTCCAGCTAATGAACATCAGACCTAAAGGTGTCCACTGGCACCAGCAAGCTAAATATTGGGGATGGTGGCCCTGAGGTGAGGTGAGGTTTTCATTGTGCACCACACATATCTTTAAGAATACTGTCTGTAGGTTTGAGCCTTGGTCTCATGACACCATTACACATTGCAACACATGCCTTTGGAAGACTTGATGTTATGCTTATGCTACCTGTAGAGAGCCCTGGATGATGTATCATGTGGGATAACTCTTTTGTCTGATTACACTAACCCATAGGCCACACTTATGCAGAATCCAGGCAATTGTCGACACAGGTGCTGCACAGGCAGTACTTGCTAGACATTCCTGCAAGTCCCTCAGTGTTGCTGCATGTTTCTGGGCAGCCTCCATGACCATTTTGCAACATGTTTTGGATGGGCATCTGTTTATTTTCTACATCAGTGTTGTCCCATACTTCATACACACATACATGACTGTCTGCACTGTTTGCCATGGTATACGCAATGGTGAGATAAGGCTACTTTTCCCACTCCTAATTGCTACCTTTTGTATATGTGATCCATTTCATGGTTTATAAGATGTGTGCAAGCCACGGCTGCCTCTGTTGCAGGTGAATGGGCACATGACATGGACATACTTCTTGGACAGCAGACCATGACTTGGTGTGACATTGAGGCCCTGTACTTGATGGAAGGTGTGTACTCAAGAAGAGTGAATGCTGTCAGTAGATCACAAGCTGCTTCCACAATATCTTATTTGCAGTGTGTGCACACATATGCTTCCAGTGTTTGTTAAGGTATGTATTCCCCATAGTTGTTGTCCTAACATAGGATTCCATGTTACACATTCATTATTAGGATCACATTACAGATTGTAAAAGGTATGGAATGTGGTATTGTGATTTGTCATTGTTTATATTAGGAACAGTTGCCATTGTAATAGTGGTGTATACACTGTTGTAGCCACTGTATAAGGGTAATGTTTCAGACATGTCCCTACTGTAGGTCATTTGTCCCACCATTATGTTCATCTCTGTCCACACATCTTGCATTGACAGGTTGTTAGGTATACTGAAGGACTCTTACATACCCTTCAGATATTCCACCATGGTGACCACTGTGATGCAGTGCAGTTAACAACAACAATAAGTGAACATGTACATCATGCATTATGGGTAGGTGTGTTAAATGTGTACATGGAAAATGGCATGGCCATAACATGGTCAGTGTATTTGCAAACCTGAACAAAACAACTCCACACTCACCCTGCTACAGACTGCTGCCCCAGTTATATACAAGCGGGACCTAAATAGTTGTGAGACAGAAGTAATGTCAGTAGCCACACCTGTGGCATTGGTACAGGGTGGGAACAGCATTTCAGCACATCAACAGTACAAACCCACAGTACTAGAGATTATGCACATCTGTTCATTACTACACTGCAGCAACAGACTATCTTATCTGATATATGCATGTAGATACTTTACAGATGAAAATGGATAAGCAACAGTGGTCTAGTAGAGTTCCCTGTGGCCTTACCTGCATGCTTCTCATCCATTGTGTGGGTGGCACCCACCTCCACAATGCTGTCTTCAGCCTACTGGCTTGGCTGGTGGGCGGGTGCCCCAAGGCTGGCGAGGAGCTCCTCATCATGTGTCAGTGGGGGCTGGGTTGGCATGACCCCCCACCTGTGGCTAGCTGGTCCCTCCTAACTGCAGCAGCATGCTGACGAGTGTGGCAGATCAGAATGGTGCATCGATGCCGCACCTGCTCATAATTTCTGTTGTGCAGGCCGAGATCCTTTACCCTGTGGATGAGCTCATTCCATAGGGTGGTCCTCTCCTGCAGATCCTGGGCCATGTGGCTGAAGAGGATGGTGTGATGCATAATGACATACTGGATGAGTGCATCATTTTCCAGGTTTGTGAATGCGGGCAGACATTCCCAGGACATTGTACCTGGAAGACATAAACAGGAAAAAAGGTCACAGGACCTCATACAGTTGTCCACATGCACATCAACAGTGGATATTACTTTTAAACAATCCTTACTACACCATAACACTGTAAGCTATCATGGCTTTGACATCTTGCATTACACTATTACACTCCTGGCCCTGACCTGTCCAGTTCTCCCAGTGTTGGACACTTAATGGCAGAATCCACTATTCACCATTCATTTCTGTGTAGAGGGATGACAATGGCCATCTTTCACGTGGATGGTGTGTTGATGGTAGCATGTGTGTGTTTGTAGTGTGTGATGGAACTGTGAGCACATGCTTGTGTTCATGTAGGAGGCAAACTGTGATGTTCTCATGGCCCATGGAGACTTGCTGTTGGTGCCGTCAGTCAGCATTATGTCCATGCTCACCATTGATGCAGGCAGGAGTGTGAGTGATATGCATATCCCCTTGTACTAATGTTGTGGACAGGCTCCCACTGTTCCCACCTATCCTGTCTGATGCAGGTTGCCTGTATCTATGGCATGTGTGCATGGGGTGTGCTTTATCCCCAGTACAGGTTGGCATGCGTTACTGGCTCTGAAACTGCATACATATGTGTAGACATGGTTGCAATTGGCCTTGGTGGTTTGAATATGTCTGATTTCTAGTCATAGTCAGCCTTACAGGAATTCACCTGTGAATCTACATGCTTGCTCAGATAGAGGTGCACTTGTGTCCCTGTACAGCCACTATAGCAACCTATTATGTACTTTGTGTCTTTGTGCTGTCCACCAAGGGGGATTACCCTATCATTGGAGGAGGATGGTTGTACAGGTAAGGTACTGCTGATTCCATATAGCTATAGTGGATATGAAGTGTACACACCCCTGTTACAATGCATGGTACTTTTGCAATTGAAACATGACCCCACAAAAGCACGTGTCAACACAATCCCCACCTGTGATGTGTCCTATAGTCTGTTCAGTTCAATAGGGAACATAACAACCTGTCCAGTGGAAACATATGGGAATTAATATTCAGTACAGTAAGCCAGCTGAATGTGTGTGCACACCCTTACACTGATATGCTGTGTAAACACCTGCTGAGATGATTGCATCCATTTGTCTTGGTTTGTACTCTAACATCATATCACATCTTCACTTGGCAATGGTTGCTCACCTTCCATGAAACAGCTTTGTTTCTTTTTCAATAGAATTGTGCAGGTTATGGGTCACATTTGAAGTGAGAAACATTTTGACATGACTTTCTGTGGTCTCATTGGCATACAGCAAACAAACCTGGCATTCCAACAGGGGTGTGTACACTTTGATATCCAGTGTATATGGTTATTGATATAGCTGTTAGTGGTAGGCATGGACAGTGGGTCATAACACAGTTGTACACTTCTCTGATTACTACGTGATAAGCATGCCTACTGTAGTACCCATATTAGTGTCATGGCAATGCAACAATCAGTAGCAGTACACATTTTATTTCATTGTATGCAGTGACAATGATATTACACACATGTGCAACATGCACATCCTATTTTCCAGACTGCTTGTGCCCATGTTATTACTTCTGTGCCTTTCAGCTGAACATATGCATACATACACATGCTCAGGGGATACCTGGTACACATTTGTGTTCTGTGTCATTATGGCACACTGTATTTACAGTCTTGCAGCTAAATCATCCATCTCAACCTGTTATACCAGGACTTCTGGTCATTGGTCCACCTCA